>NC_066328.1:0-89620 GCF_022539315.1 Serinus canaria | reverse complement strand
TGATTATCCACTTTGATGCTTCACACTTTTCCTGGCTGTGAGAGGAATATGGTGTAGGTGCTCTGCTGGACAGAGCTTTGCCCAGACCTCACCTCCCTTTGCTCCACATCCCAAAGGGTTGAAAACTGAAGGTTTTCTCCCCATGAGCAGAGCTGTACCATTACAGCCTGTGCAAGATGATCTTGTGGTGCCATTCCATGGCTCTGGGAGGCTTCTTCTTGTTCTTTATTGCCAGAGGAGCCCTTCTGACCTCTAGATGATTAAGGCATTGGGCTGTCACTGCATCACACGCAAGTAGAAGCTGTGGTGAAGGATACTGATGGAATGCTGTGTGGCCTTTAGTTCTGGCATGATAGCTCATCCTCTTCCCCAGAATTTTTCTCTCCCAAAAACAACTGCAGAGAGGGATGATTCAATAATATGAAGGAAAAAGATTTAATCCAAAAAAGACGGGGATGAGCTCTTCCCTTGATATTCTTCAGCTCCTTTAATGTTCTTGTGCCAATGTAATGCCTTACAGGCTAAATAGTTAATTCATTATTTGTAGAATCACTAAAAATAAACAAGAAAAAAATTTCAATAAACAGAAGACTTCTGAGTCTTCTGAATGAAATACGGCATGTCACAAAAAAAAAAAAAAAAGGGCTATAGATCCTTCACCTTACCAACTCAAAATACGCTGTAGTTTGCATTGATATTAGTGTTTCCCACTTTTGTGCTGTTGGAATATTCTCTGACACACATTGGCCTGAAACATCAAAGTGATTAATTGTCTGCCACTGATTTTTCAGAAGTTTTTTGAAAATGCTGCTTCTTACTCATTTTTGCTGGGAGTTTGCTTTTGTCATCATAAATTCATCCCATTTAACTGTGGGAAGAGGATCTGTGTGTTGGAGTGTTTTGGTGTGTTTTCACTTCTCATGCGCTGCCATGTTCCTCTAACTTCCATTTAATTCAAGTTTGTGTTGTTTTTATTTTCTGCAAATGCTAATTAATCAGCAAATGATGTATTATGAAGACTGTTGATGTCTTTGCTATGAAAGAAGAGAGAGTTCAGAGGGCAGGACAAATACTGATTGTGGGGAGACTTCTTCATGCTCTGTGACCTGTGGTGAGATATGAGCTGCACTCCTTAGCACTGTCCTCCAACAGGGAGAGGCCTCTCTGCCTTCAGCTCTCAGGTGGTCTCTGTTCCTCACTATAAGATAGAGACCTTGGGACTCAGCAAATCCCTGGCAGCGGGAAACAATCCAGATGTGCTTTTGGTCCCTAAATTTCATTGGTTTTATGAAATACTGAATTCAGCCTTCACTCTTAGCCCCAGATGTGTCAGTGTTCTTGTAAACCAGTCTGCAGACTGCAGCTGTACATGGATGCCCAAGTGCAAGTGCAGAGTGTCTGCTGTAATGTTAAGTATGGGTCTAAAGTGGTGGAACCGGGACTTCACATTTTAAACATCTGTGAGAAAGCTGTTAGAGCTAGATGTAGCAAGGGACAATCTGAAGTCCTATTAAAATTGCTCTAGCATAAGGTTGATAATGGGGAAGCCTTTTATGTGCATGAAACTCTTCACAACCATTATCCCAAATCATGCAAACAGAACATTAGGCTTATACTAAGAAAGGAAGAAAATCACTATTGTGCAGGACAGCAACCTGGACAGTGTTCTGCTATCCTCTATGAAAAACCCATAAACTCTACCTTCATTCTGTGTGAGGAATGATAAAAACTCTTTGCAATAGCTCATGGCTAAACGAGGAGTTACTGCCTTGACTACCCTGATTGGTATTAGTGAAGCTCTCCCCTCTGTCCCTCCCAAAGAGGTCTGTGAAGATTGGGGTGAGAAGCTAGATCTGAGTTTGGATTCTCTACAGGACACATGGGTGTCTTTGCTGGTGTTATTTGGTCATTCAGGTAGAGACACTCCACTTTATACACAGGACACAGGAATCTAGGGAAGCGTAACAAAAGTGATTTCTTTTCATCAAGCATAAGTTAGGCAGTGCCACAAAAACTGTATGTTTCTAGGAGAGCACGTGAAAACTGCCTGGCCTTTCTTTTCAGGAATGGGCAAAGAAGTGGGCAATCTGCTGTTGGAGAACTCTCAGCTGCTGGAGACCAAGTAAGGAACTCTCGCATGCTGTGACCTACCTGCCTGGTTATAAACAAGATGTCACCTTGGAGTAGGTGTTGGCCAAAACTCCTGCCTCACTTGTTTATCTAACTGGTTGTCCTGAATACTTGTTCCTTCACTTGTAGAAGAATAATTGCTCTCCTAAGCTGTTTTCTTTCTGCAGACACTTGGATAAAGCCTCTAGGCATGTGCTGGTAGGGCCTGATGCCATCTGAGATAAGTTGCAAGCTTTAAATTCAGTGGGAATCCATGTGTTGGTCTGAGCCTCTCTGAGGCTGATTTAAGGGTAATTGCTGATAATAAGGTTTTATTTTTTGCAAGGTTTGTTATTAGGAAAAAAAGAATTGTCATTGTTGAGTTCTTAAATATTTCGTAGTTGATGGAGGAGAAGCAGACAATGTAATGAAGTTGGTTTTTGAGAAAAGCTTGCAAACCAGCTATTAAAGTTGAGGAGCTGGGAAGAGGAAAGCCAGGTACTCCCAGGGGAGAGCTGGAGAACCTACTGTAATGGGAAGCTACTGATTTTATAAATGTAAGATGTTTTGGAGCTGATTGGAAATGCTTATTTCTATTGCCATCATCTGCAATTATCCTCAATTGCAGATGACAGCAATTCTGAAGGGTGTATTTCAGACTTTCATTCTGCCAAAAATAGATGGGTTGCTCTACACATGCTTTCTTCATCAGTGTTCTGTCATCTTCCGAAGGAGAGGTTGGTTTGTTAGTCAGGATACATTCAGGAACATTCTCTTGTTCCTGAATGGCCAAACCTTATCCTGAACAATTATGATGACTTCTCTGTTCTTCTGGAGCTCCATCTTCCCAAAGTTTAATTTCCCTTGAGTCATAGCTGGACTGAATTGTTAAACACACTTGTTTCAGTGCTCCTAATAGCATCTGCGGCTTTAGTTAAGATCTCTTTTATGGACAACTGCTAGTTTTGGGCATTTTTGCTTATTGTCCCTTTCACACCTTTAAGAAATGCTTTGAACGTTGTGAAGAATGATTTGATTGCCAAGGTGGACCAGCTGTCTGGTGAGCAGGAGGTGCTGAAGGGAGAACTGGAAGCAACAAAGCAGGCCAAAGCCAAAATAGAAACCAGAGTCAAGGAGCTGGAGGAGGAGCTAAAGAGGTGAGTGATTACCCCCTTGCCCCAAGGAACTGTGAGTGAAGAGTGGTAAACCCACCTCCTCTGTTTTATGCTGTTTCACTAGTGGGATTAGCATTGGCATTCAAAGGTACTTTAGAGAGCACAAGAAGGCAGGATTAGGATTCTGAAGGAACAACTCCAAACCCAGGCTCCCTAGAGTGGAGCATTTAGGATATAAATTTGCAATTATAAGCCAACCAACCAACAACAACCAAAACCACTCAAAGAAGGGGAGTTTCAAGACCAATAGTTTTGAAGGAAACTGCCAAGAACTCGATCCTCCTAGCAACCAGGATGTGCAAACTCCTAGCAACCTCCTAGCAACCTAACTGTGAGAGAAGTGAATGCCCATTCATTTACTGAAAGAGCTCATACAGAGTTGCACAAGAAATATTTAAATGCCTATATCAGTAATTGTTTCATTGCTCATGTTAAGAGTGAGAAGAGACAGAAGAGTTTCTAAAGTCTGATACAGGAAAATGCTACTTTTAATCTTCCTTTCAAACTAGAGAAACTAAAGTCCACCTCCCCGGCAAAGCCTGGGATGGTTTCACATCCATACACACAAAGCTGCCTCCTGGAGCTCAGAGCAGAACAGTTCCATTGTGGCTGGCTGTGCATGACTGCAGGTTCTCAGGGCAGACGACAGCATTTGTTCTCCAGCTGGACTCTAGAAGGTTCTGTAGTCTGAGCTCAGAATCGCCAAGAATAACACAGACTAGTCTCTTTATTGTTCAGAACGTCTGAAATTAAAGTAGTCATGCAAGCAGGGAGATTTTTTAAAATGCCTTTTGTAATGCCTCATAAGGTAGGAGTTCAAAGAAACTGAAAGCACTTGCTTAAATACTTTCAGTATTTTTTATCAGGGTTTGGTGTTCTTCCCCATTTTGGCAAACTGTTCTTCACATTAGGGGCTTTTTTCATTGTATTGAATCACAAAGAATCAGAGAATCTACTGAAACTAGAAGCAGTCCAGCAGAAACATTTAAGCCAGAATTTTCCCTAGTGAAAATGGCTCAGTTCTCATCAAATATTAGAATGCAGATGCTGGTTCAGAAGCAGAAACTGAATTCTGAAGCTGAATTCTTCCAGTGGTCAGTATTTTGGTGCTGACAACAAACGTTTGAAAAAAAAGGGGTGAGGTCAGTGAAGCTGTTTGGAGTAATGTGCTGGAAGAGGGAGGGAAAATGCCAGAGAAGCATCTCAGAATTTGTACACTTGGGGATTAGGTGATGTACACTTGGTGATGTTGACATGGTGATGGATGAAGCCAGACTTCCCATAGCTAGTTCTCTTCCCAAAGCCAGCCATGGTGTCACTCGCTATTTTGATCCCTTTCTTCCTGTTTCCTAGAGTGAAATCTGAAGCAATTGTTGCCCGACGAGAGCCCAAAGAGGAGGTGGAGGATGTAAGCAGCTATCTCTGTACAGAATTGGTATATGACATTATTAAAATGCCTGCGGGGAGAGGGGGTTGATTTACTTACCTATATTGCTTCATGTATATGAATCCTGAGATGCAGATTGATGTATCTTTGTTAGCAATGAGGGCAAGGGTGGTGAATGGGTTGTGGCTGATGAGCCGGAAATCCCTTCATACAACTTTCAAACAGGAATCTGGTGCAGAGGAGCAGCCAACCCAGTGGCAGTATGACTGTGCAGGATGTAGTTTCTGTGGCTGGGTGCTAGAGAACTGCCCTGCTCAATACCATCCTAATTTAGAATCAAAGTCTAGTGTGCAGTGTGAATTCTCTCAGGATGTTATGACTGTCAGTCTTCTCCAGAAGAGCCTGTCCCCATGTAGGCAATGAAGATGTAGCTGTGAGGACATCATGCAATGAAATCCAGCTTACACAGTCAGCTTTGCAAGAGAGACTACCACCCAGTCTTAGTGCTGCACTTTACTTGTTAATTCTTTTCCATAAGCCAGTATTGCCTGTTACCGTGTACAGGCAGAGAAGGTTCGTGGGCTGTTCTTTTAGGACAGCTCTTGAAACTGTTTTGACTGGGATAGAGGCTATTCAACAAAGACCAACTGAAGCTGGAAAAAAAAAGGCAAATCAAGGAGTAACAAGATTTCCTTGTAAATGTCCCTGCTAGGACAGGGAATTCAATACCTTTACTTAGGTCATGTTACTGTTTTCTTTCTTACACAAGGTATCAGAGCAGGTTCAGTTTTAGCCTAGATCTCTTAACTTAATTGGAGTGAACTTGGTCTGTTGAGAATTTAAGTAGATGGGAACATTTTCAAGATGTGCTCATGAACTGCTGAAAAGAGTTGAGTTTGTTTTCAGTTGAACGGACAGGAGGTCTGGTTCTTTTAAAAATTTAAAAAAATAATTGATAAATTCCTTGTTTATACAGTTCTTGTTTTGACTAGTCATACAGATTTGATTCAAAGTCCAGGGAGGCTAGAGAGGGATTTGGTTAATTCGTGCTGTTCTCAGCAGCACTTAACAGCCAGGCTGAGCTTGAGAATTGCCACAGTTTAGCACAGCCATGTGCCACCTCCTAGAAATGAGTTCCCAAAACCCTTGCAGTCTTTATTTTGGGCAGATATTTTTTTAGTCATGTTGTTCTCATTTTCCACTTTTCTAAAGAGACAAAACAGACTTTTACTCATTTTGTTTCCAACCCAAAGCTGCCTCTGCCCTCATTGGAAGGTCAATTCGTGTCACCAAAGAGAAAAAGGTGTTTCCTTAGTTTCCTGTATCCTATCTTTATCCATCTGTACTAACAGAATACCTCCTTGCACTCCTCCTGAGAGGGCAGGTGGCATTATGTGGTGCTCCCTGCTGCTTGTGACTGGCTTTGCTACTGAATTGAATCTTTGGTTTCCAAATTTCTGGACCAACAGACCACTGTAAATTCTTACCATTCCTTGCAGATTGTCAAAGCACCTTGCTGGCAATAGTCCCACACTGGGGTGTGTGTATGTGAGGGCTATGTGTTCAAGTTGGTGGTGATTCTCATTCTAGTTTCCATGGATTTGTTGAACCCACAGAGGTCCATGGCCACAGTTTGGAGCTCACTGTCTGAATTAGCTCCTCATAGGGGGTAAAATCAAACAGGGGTGAAATCAAACAGGGCAGGAGAAGAACTAACAAATATGTGTCTATCCCTGACATGCCCGGTACTAACCTCAATCCCATTCCATCTTTTGTTGGCTGAAGCAGTGCTCCTCCCCTCTGCAGGACAACATTCCCATTGCCCAGCGCCGGCGCTTTACCCGTGTGGAGATGGCCCGGGTCCTTATGGAGCGCAACCAGTACAAGGAGAGGCTGATGGAGCTCCAGGAGGCTGTCAGGTGGACAGAAATGATCAGGTGAGGCTGGGTGTTGGGTACCATTCCTGTTTAGGACAGAACCTGTTCATGTTTTACCTTGTGGTCAATGCATCCCCTACCAACACAGGGTTGAGAAGTACTGGAAGTTTTCCAGACTGTAGATGCTTTTCTCCTAATACCAATTCTTTCTCTCTTGTTCCTGAACCTGGGCTGCAAATTTCATGTTGCTGCCGTTATTTGGAGACACTGGACAGTTGTTTCTCTTGCTTGTTTCTTGTGTGCTTATTAATCTGGGAGAAGCTCTAGGGAGGAGTATTGCTTCTGATTGATGAGTTCTAAAGGCTTGAAGTGACTTTAATGCTAGGTTCTGTAATTTCCACACTGTCTGTGTCAGTGTTACAGAGAGTTGATAATCATGTTAAACACTCTTACTTGCCTTTCACATCAGCCTTGATACTTAAAGTGGTTGTGTGTGCTTTCATTGAAGACCAGGGCATGTCCCATTTGCTGGTGTCTTTTGAAACATGTTAGAATGAATTCTGACTTTGAACGTGGCTTCCTTGATGGAAATGACCTGATGCTTGGCAGAGATGCAGAAATTAACTTGGTTCTGCTCTGTTTGTCCGTAGAGCTTCCCGTGAGCACCCATCCGTGCAGGAGAAGAAGAAATCCACCATTTGGCAGTTGTAAGTTCTTTGGTGGTTTGTGCAAGATTAGGAAAACGGGGAGTGTTGCCATTTCTACTTTAGACAACAACTTGATGGACTCTGACATTAATGTCAGATGGAAGTTGGCTTAACCCTTTTGCCTTCAATCCCCAAAACGTTTGTTGGCTTAACCCTTTTGCCTTCAAGGGCTTCCTTTGTCCTTATTGAAGTTAAAATCAGACCAGACCATGCACATTGATTTTGTTTCACAAGCTGAAAAAGTTCATGAATATCCTGGAGTGGAAACTTTCATACTCTGTCCTGGTTTAGGAGGACACACTCACAGTCCGTTATAATAAAGGGCTGTTTTTAGAAGGTACCTATTTCTGGAAGCTAAAAACACCTTATGCCAATCAAACCAAGGATGTAGGTCTGAATTTGAAGTAGAGCAGTTTTTGTGACAGGCTTTGATCCCAACCTCTTGCTTCCCTTTTTGTGTATCTATGGTGCTTGTCTCCCCAGGCACCTTTTCTCTTACTTGTTTGCCTTTTTCTGTCACTAGTTTCAGCCGTCTGTTCAGCTCTTCCTCCAGTCCTCCCCCAGCAAAGAGGACCTACCCCTCTGTGAATATCCACTACAAGTCTCCCACCACGGCGGGGTTCAGCCAGCGGCGCAGCCACACCATGTGTCAGATTTCCTCTGGCAGCCGCACCCTCGAGTTCTTCCCTGACGAGTGAGTTACAGGGCTGTGCCAAGCCAGGCTCCCCTGCAGCTTCCCCAAAGATCAGCAGTGTTTAAAATAAGCTGTTTTCCACTTTGGAAACAGTCTGTGTGATGTTAGTATGTCTCTTTTCTCTGTGGCTTATCTCCCTGAGCTTTCACTCATCAGTTACTATGTGGATGGGTTCAGCAAACCTTGTCCTCCCAAACATACAGTGTCCATGGCTTTTCAGGCCAGGATGGATCATCTCAGCAGGGACCATGGGAGCTCTGGGTGGCCTCACTTCAGTTCTGCACTTCTATTTGCAGACCGGGATGGAATGAAAGAGGGTTTTTGTGGCGGAGTGTAATGGCAGCATCAAGACAAAGGGATGAAATGTCTGCGCAACCCTTTTGACAAAGGTTTTAAGTAAAGATAAAAGTTCTCTCCACAGCACATTCAAGTTCCAGTACTTGGTTTTAATTTAAACCATGCTATAAATGAGCCTCTGGATATCGCTATTACAGTTTACCCAAATTCTTTGTGTTGCTAAGATGAAGGGAGAAAACTCTTCAGTGCTTTACATGCCTTCACAAAGTGTTCTGCCATTACAAAGGTTGTTTGGTTTCACATGGGGTGTGTTTTTATGGAAGGACTTTGAAGAATGTGGTGGTAAAGTAGGATAACTTCTACAATAAAAATGATTTGTTGAAAAGACACTGAATCTTGTAGAAGGGTAAATTTAAACTTTTTAGGTACCCACTGCCCTTACTCCATCTTTTTCTCTGATGACATCTCACAGTCATGCTGTGGTTTCTGAGTACTTCTCAGCAGTGTTTGACATAATGGGGTTGTCCACAGGATTAAATTTTTCTGCTGATGTTGTTTGTACCTCAGAATGATACATTAAAAACCTTTTGAGAGCTGGAACTGACAAACAGCATTTGTTTATATTAAAACATGTCTAAAAGCTCACCCATCAATTTTTGGTTTAAGCTTTGCTAGTGCAAACCTGGAGTTGTTATATTTGAACCAGCAATTAGTACATGTTTTCCTTGTCAGCAGACAAAGCTTAAAAAGGGACAGAAAAATCCATAGTTGACTATAATGAGGAGGGAAAGAGTTGAAAATGCCTTCCTGATGGAGACATTAGATTAGTAAATTGTAACAGCTCAGCAAGAATTGGTGTGATCTCCTAGATAGGTTTTAGAGAAGGCTTATTCCCTATTTTTGAAGAGCTCTTGGAACATCATGAGAGGTGATGACACAATGACTTGGCTTGCCATATTGCTCAGGTGATGGGTCAGAACTGCCTGTGTCTGTCAAGTTTTTCTGTCTCTTGACTCTCTACATCTCTTTTCACAGCTGGATTTGGTTTGCTGTGTGTGCCCTCCCTGATACTGGCCACACTCCCTTCACCCTCAGCTCCTCTCTTTAACCATCAGCTGGGTGACGCTGTGCTTCTCTCCTCAGTGACTGCACGTCCTCGGCACGCCGTGAGCAGAAGCGAGAGCAGTACCGGCAAGTCCGGGAGCACGTGCGGAACGATGATGGGCGGTTGCAGGCCTGTGGCTGGAGCCTCCCAGCCAAGTACAAGCAGGTAGGGACCATGCTCTGGACAGGCTGACTGGAAGGTGACTTTAGTCATTAACTAGGGACCTTAGTCATTAACTATTTAATTTAGACATACCATGTGCATATTTTGTTTGTATGATAATTGTAGGTGCAGACCAAAATGATGTTCTGTATATCTCCACTGAAGTCAATGGAGGGACATTCCTCTGCATGAAAGTACTGAAATCAAAAAGTACCCTAAACTAAAAGTACCCTAAACCAGAATCCAGTTATTTTTAAAATAAATTTCCTTTGTTATAATTGGGCTGGAACATTACTTATTTCATTTATACTCTAAGAACTTTAACAGTCATTTAGTATGAAAAACAAATGCAGTTTATGCCCACTTCTTCCCATGAATAACACAAAATCAAGCAACATCAGCCTCATTTGTTGGCTTGTGACGCATTTAACTGGTCGGAGACCTCCTGAAAGGGAGGAACCTGGCAGCATGGCTTGGAGGTTTCAGGCCATAGAGTCATTAAGTTTGGAAAAGTCTTTTAAGATCATCAAGTCCAGCTGTCATGATGGAAGAGAATGCTAGTGTCCTGACTCTTTGCAGAGAGCATCCTTTCTCTATCAGCAGAGCAATGTGTAGCTTCTGTGGGCCATCACTGGGGCACTGATGATTGTGAGATAGTCTCTTGGGTGTGCTGCTCCTCTCCCCTTAAGGACTCTGTTTCACACAAGATGTGATAGGAAGCCTCAGCAGCAACCACCTCTGGTTGGTTTTGTCACACTGATTCCATCTCTCTTACTGTATCCCGATGTTTGCAGCTTTATACTGTCTTTTTTGTCTTCTCTCCCCCTAGCTGAGTCCCAATGGTGGTCAGGAAGACACTCGCATGAAAAATGTCCCTGTGCCTGTATATTGTCGCCCACTAGTAGAGAAGGACCCAACTATGAAGGTATGTTGTTTCTGCTTACCATGCAGTCTAGAAAGGGGACATGAAATAAGCAAAGGATTTGGGTCACTAAACCTGCCATTTTTACAACAATCTCTAGTCTTCTGACATTATATATTCCAAATTCTATCTTCCACTTCCTTTTTTTTTTGAATGGTGGTTTGTAGTGAATGTAGGAAAAAGTATTTTAGGACAAAATTCTCAGCTGGTTCTGGTTGCTAGGTTCCCTGCTACTCCCCGACATCTTTTGCTTTTTTGAGACAATTCATCAACAACAGCAACATTTTATGCTTCTAATGCTTTTACTAAGACTCCTCAGGGTGTAGTAAAAATTCATGAAAATGACCAAGTGAAAGTAAAAATACATCTCATCACTCCTTAGATTCTACTGTTGACCAGAATTTATTGGTAACAGGCCAGTGTTATCTGGATTTTTGTGAAGCCATATCTATTAATACTAGAATGTTTTGAGTAGAATTGCAGTTGGGCATAAGCGGTCATCTGTGTAGGTGGCAGACTTACCTGATGTAACTGGTTGTTTTGAAGTAGTTAGTTTGTCATTACTTCATTCAGAGATGATTTTTAGAAGTCATCCTGATGCTTAAATTTTAAGAAAATTTTTATGCTGTTGTTTCTAGAAGGCTCTAGGTGTGATCTTTAAATAATGTTCTGTGCAGCATCTTTTCTTTAAGGTTTTGGATAAATCTAGTATTTCTGTGGTCCTCTTCCAGGCATTCTCTTAAAAAGCTCCCTGGAAATAATTCATAGGAGGTTAGCTGGATTTGATTTCAGAAAACTGCTTATTTGGGAGCTAAACCAGCAGACTGTTTTTCCACATTTCCAGAGATGGGACAGCCACAGGCTTCTCTCTGGGTATGCTCACCAGCCTCACACCCTCACAGGAAAGAATCTAATACCTCATTTAACCTGTCTTCTGTCAGTTTGAACACATTAAACATCTGTCATGTCCTGGCTAGCATTGCTGTAGTGACTAAAAAGCAGTGATGTTGCTGGGTAGAGATCCTCTGCCTTACCTCTATCAGTCCGGATATCTTCTAGTAGAAATCATCAAGATCTAGTGTTTCCAGTGAAATGTTTTAGATGTTTGACATTAAACAGTTCTCCACAAAGGTGCCTAAATTCAGAGACCACAGAGTCTGCAGAATTCTTAGTTCAGATTCCTGCTTCTTTTTCTTAGCTGTGGTGTGCAGCTGGAGTAAATCTCTCAGGATGGAGACCTTTGGAACAGGAGTCTGGAAATGGGCAGAAACTAGATCCTGGGCATGATCCTCTCACCTGTGACAGGGAAGTGGAAGGCGACAACAACAAAAGTAACCATACATCTCCTGAGAAAAAAAAGGTCAGAAAATAAAGTGGATTTTTTTCCCTCTGATGTTTTGTCTCATTTCATCCCTATCATACTCCCTTTCTCAGTATCTTTGTATTATGCCATAAAATGCTCTTGTACTTGTGGGACTGTGCTGTGGTGTGCTGGCTCTTCTGTAACTTTTGGTGTGATTTGGGACAAATCATCCAGTATAAAGTTTTCCAACTTTTGCTTTTAAAACGTTTGGAATTTTGAATAAAATCCTAATAATAAGGGCAATGAAATGCTTGATTGAGGTTGCTAGGAAGATTTTATAGCCCTCATTCATTGTAAATTATTAACACACATTCAGGCGAAGCTTTGTTAAAAGGACACCGTCTGTGAGTCCATTTGGGCCTCTTGAGATTTAATCCAGTTCTGGTTTTTGGTAGCCTTAAGTGATTTTTTGGGTTTTTTTCCTGTTTAAAGAACCAAGCTGTAATTTGCAGATAATCATGCAATATTTTATGCTGTCTGGTTTGTAGGGTTTTCCTCCACACCTGTCTTATACTGCTGCCTTATACTCTCCCAAGGGCAGCTTGCTTAAGCTGATCAGTTGGCTGCATCCCAGACTCAGAGCATTCTGAATGACTGAATATTCAGTGATACATTTGACAGACATCTCAACAGAAAAATTAGTGGCCACATGGCTCTTGCCCTAAGGAGTCAGACAGGCTCTTTGGCCAGTGCTCTGGATACTAGTGCAGCAACATGAATGGAATCAAATTAATAAAAATAAAAATAAAACTGATTAGACAACAATATAAAAAAGAAAAATTTCTTCTATAGTTCTACTGTAGAATAGAATATATAATTTAAAATAAATTACACCATATGTGTTGCCAAGCACTGTTAAGCTCACGTTGATCCAAGAGAAGTGCTGATCTTGCCTGTGTGTGTCTGCTCTCCCAAAGGCAAAGGAGCTCCATGAGATGGATGCCACATCCAGCCGTGTCTGGATCCTCACGAGCACACTGTCAACCAGTAAAGTCGTGATAATTGATGCCAACCAGCCTGGCACAGTGGTGGACCAATTCACTGTCTGCAATGCTCATGTGCTCTGCATCTCCAGCATCCCCGGTGAGTGCAGCCCAGTCTGGGGTCTGCACAGGGTCCCTGCCCCACTGAGGAGTAATAGACGTCCTCACTTGGGAGCTAACCCCTGGGCTGTGTTGTGTTCTATAACTGTTCCCCAAAATCATAACCCAGATCTTGCCTTCCTGTAGGACCTTTCTGTGGAGATCCCTCCCTGTTCAGTGTTCAGTAAGTCTTTCCTTTGGTACACAATGGGTGTTTTTTGGAAGCAGGAGTGAGCCTTGTCAGGCATGGCATGGAAGGGCTCTGTACCTGCGTTGGATACTGATACTAGGGATGAGGGATCTGCTGTGGATCAGGCTGCTGATGGATGGTGTGGTGCTTCCCCAGGGTGGTGAACCCTGAAGGATCAGAATCTCCCATCATTATGGTGACCTCAGGAGTACATTAAATTAGCAGTGATTGCTTGATTTACATAAGAACTTGTTCTTTGCCTTCAGCGGCCAGTAAGAGTGACTATCCCCCAGGCGAGATCTTCCTGGAGGGGGATGTGAATCCCGAAGAGTCAGCTGGAGCCGATGGTGTCTTGGCAGGGATCACGCTAGTGGGCTGTGCAACCCGCTGCAATGTGCCACGAAGCAACTGTTCCTCGCGTGGGGACACACCTGTTCTGGACAAAGGACAGAGTAAGTTTTGGGATGTAAAACTTAGTGACGTATCAATTACAGCTAATCCTGTCCGAGCTCATGGTGTTACAGCCACATCTTCTTGTCCCCAAGTTAAGCACTTCAGGGGCCTCCAGAATTTTGTTACTACAATACAGGACTGCCAAAGGCCCTTTTGGTACATTTCTTCTTAGAGCCCTCCTTTCTTCTTTGATTCACATGCTACAGCCTGGTTGCAGGAGTCATACAGCAGAATATTTTGGGCATGTGAGATGTTTGCCCTGCTACAGGTGCTGCTGTTCTGATTGCTTTGTTCCCTGAGTGTTGGGAAGCCAGTTAAGCTCACATGCAAATCATACTGCTTCCCTTGCTGACTCCATACTGCAGTGACAGCTTGGAGCCCTTCCAGTGCTGTGCTGTGCTACTTACAGATTATGCTTCACTTTAAAATAGTGTCTGTTTCCCATCCAGGCAGAAGATACCTGATGAGCTGCTGTGTCTGTGGTACAGGCTCAGGGCTTGATTGAGTTTAGCAAGGAAAGATAAATTAAAGAATTGACAGCCTGATATCTATATAGCTAACTCACCAACTGATTCTTCAGCATGTTTCACATTGTTCATTGTCCTCCAGGTGAGGTGGCTCCTGTCTGCAATGGGAAGATCAACCAGTCTCAATCTACTGAGGAGGCAACAGAGGCTACAGAGGTACCGGAAAGCAGTGCCAGTGAGGCAGAGCTGACACAGGCCCGGCCTGGGCCCCTCACCGAGCATGTGTTCACAGACCCTATCCCAGCCCAGGCACCCAGGCAGAATGGGTAGGTGAGCTGGGGTCAGAGTAATGGTTCTGTTCTATTACTGATCTGTTTTCATAAGCTTTGTGATAAGAGAAGCAGCCTGATCTTCTGATAAAGTCAGACTTCTCTCAGTTTTGTGCCCAAGCAATTTTATAGATGGGATAACAGGGAAGGAAAAAAATGTAATGGAAACAGACATGGCTCAGCCTGCAACTGACTGAGTCAGCTGTTAAAATGCAAATATTTGAGCTCTCACTATGAACTTAGACCTGTGGTTAAGACAGATCTCCCAAAGTACATGTACACTTCATGTTCTTACTGAAGGAGCTTACTGATATGTGTGTAGAAATGATGATTGATTTATTCTAGCAGTACCTCTGATGTGCTGTAAAAGTAACTGAGAAAGTGTATTCACCACTCAAAAAGTTCTTAAGATAAACAAAGCTGATGTGATGGCCTGAAGAATAGGATGGAAGTCTTGGATGCAGATTGTTCCTGAATGCCAATGTTGTTCTAAGATGCTTCTGTTGAAGCTGCAAATGAACAGAGGAAATATTGTTTGTGTAATAGTCTTGCTAAACTCAGAGTCTGTAGATTTGAAGTACTTGTTGTTTGTAAGGGGAGGAGAAAGGAAATACTGTAAATTGCAGATTTGCAGTTGAAAATTACCAAAGAGAAGGAAGCGATTTGTGTCTTCAAGGGCCCATACCTTTCTGTGAGTGCCAGGCTGTGGGCCTAGGTGGGCATTCTGTGCTCTGCTGCTGCTAAATCTCTAACACTGTTCTTTTGCCTCTTCAGGGAGAACGGGCAGCTGAAGATAGAGCCCAGCACAACACTGCCAGATCAGGAGTCAACCAGGGATGCTGGGACCTGCACCAGTGCTGCCCCCACCATGTGGCTGGGAGCTCAGAATGGCTGGTGTGTTCCCCTTGGGCTGGCAGATCTCTGTGTCACCTCCCTGCTCTGGGCTCTATTTTCCAAGTCCACACACCTTTTGTTCACTGCTTGTTTCTGGAGAAGGTTTTCATTCCTCATTTCATTGCTCACCATAGCCTCAGGGATTTAACATCACTTTCTTACCTCACCTCCACCTTTCCTACCAGAAGGGAAGACTCAAAGCTGGGCAGGCTGAAGGTGTGGGGCTCTGCTGCTAACCCTCCCCAATTTGTCCTCTCTCACAGGCTTTACGTGCACTCGGCTGTGTCCAACTGGAAGAAGTGTCTGCACTCAATAAAGCTGAAGGACTCTGTGCTGAGCCTGGTGTAAGTGTGTGTTCCAAGGGACCTGAAGGAGAAGGTCTAGGGCCTGAGCGATGCTTTAGAGCTCTTGGTTGTAGACTTAGAGAATCAGAGAATGGTTTGGGTTGGAACAGGCCTTTAAGATCCTCTTGTTTCAACTCCCTGCCATGAGCAAGGATACCTTCCACTAGACCAGGTTGCTGCAAGCCCTATCCACATTCCCAGCCTCGAACACTTCTAAGGGATGTGGCAGCTCCAACTTTTTCTTTGCTTTCCTAAGTGTCTTGCTTTGTGAGAGAAGTTTCCCAAGGTTTTTCTAATGGGAAAGCCTCATACCAACCCATTTTTCTGCTCAGTTGTGGTCCTGACTGATTCATTGAATACATGTCTAGCAATATCAAGAGGAAGTAAGTGGGGAGGAGAAAGGCAAAATTTCACTGAGGGGTAAATTAGGGGGAATTTGTTGAAGTTGATGGTGTTTGTATTGTGAAGGAGAAGAATTCCGTCAACAGAAAACTCACAGATGTGATGATCTTACTGCAGTGAAGGTCAGAGGTGTGACCTCTTGCAGGATGTTCCTGCAATGCTAAACTGCCTGGTAATTCTGGAGACTGTGTAAAGATGGTGTGTATGGATGGCAGGAAGAGTTTTTGAGTCCCTCATTTCTACTGCATTTTTTATGTGTTTCTTATTCTGTTATTTCAGGCATGTGAAAGGGAGGGTCCTGGTTGCTCTGGCAGATGGAACATTAGCCATATTCCATCGGGGAGAAGGTAAGAATCAATGTAATAAAGAAAACAAATTTGGCAGTGGATCAAATGCTCTTCCAAGGTGAGAAAGTTGCTGGCTGCTGGGGTAGAAACACTGAATTAAAACACATGGCTATTATAGACATCATCACTATCCTAAACCATCTCAGCTGTACTCTAACACCACTTCTTAAGCTTTTCTGAACAAAAATGTATATATGTACTGTGTAGTACATGTGGAGTAAATGTGACACTTTTAAGAATACATATGCTGTGCAGTTGTTTGAGGTAGACTTAGTAAATTCAGTTTCTGGTCCTCTTCACTACTGTGGGTTTTGTTTCCCTATGACTTGAAGAGTCTTAGCTATGTTCACATTTGACAGCACATGGGGATTTGCTAACTATGACTAAAGAACTTAGTTTTTCATTGAGTAGCAGTTCATTCAGCAAGCAGAAATATAGAGACTTCTGGGCTTGTGCAATTCAAATTTTGATTCAGCCTTTGTCATGAGCTCAAGCCTGACCATTGACACATCACAATTGTTCCCATCAGAAAAAAGATAAAGCTTCATGACATAGAGACTTCCTGTCTGTGAAGGACACAATATATGCCTGGTTACTGAGAGTGAGAGAAGGGAGGATTCCATTAAATTCCTAGTTAAATCCTGGATTTCCTGGATTTAACACTTTGGGGGAATTATGTTGTAGGTCTGTGATGTGAGGAAGCCTCACTACAAGGACTGTATGGCCCATTTCCTTTTAAGTTTCCACATAATCTCGTTCAGCTGTATTCCTTCTTCTCTCACGGATTTTGTTGTAGTTGTTAGAGAAGCCTGTTCACTTCATTGCAATAAAGGATGTTTAAATTGGTCTGATTTGAGAGCTGTCAGGCATCAAACTAAACTTTATTGTTACATATCATAAGTGTATAAGTGTGAGGCTGTGCCCAAAGCAGGAGTCATAGGAAGGTCACAGACATAAGCAAACTGAGCATTTGAGTATCAGCTAAGCCTGTATGTCAAGACATATATATAGAAAGGTAGAGGATTCTGTTGTATGCTCACATGTCATGGAGGAGATGCATCTTTCCACACTTGTTTTTTAACTCAGATGGTCAATGGGATCTCAGTAATTACCACCTGATGGATCTTGGCCACACTCACCACTCCATCCGTTGCATGGCTGTGGTCTATGATAGAGTCTGGTGTGGCTACAAGAACAAAATCCATGTTATCCAGCCGAAGACAATGCAGATTGAGGTAAGAGAGCACATACGTGGCTATGCATGCACACACTTGTGTGGTATTTATTCTTAACAGCTCTTGACCAAGATTGTCAGTCTGGGTCATATTATGATCAAATCTGCCAGGGGTTATTTGTTCCTTCCTCCCTTTGCAGAGCATAATTCTATCAGTAAGTCTAAACTGACAATTTTCTTTGCCTTTACTAGGGAATGTGCGGGGCCATGTACTGTCCAAACATAGGTGTTTGTTTTAGAGTGACTCTTCACATATAGTCTGAGGCTTCTCCATCTTTAGGCATTATGGCACAAAGGAACAGTACAGTTAGCAAGCCCCTGGGATCCCATTAAGAGAAAACAATGTTTAGAGCCTTTTGGGTGAAAATCAGTACAGTGGTATTGGTACAAATCTGAGAGTGCTTGAAATAATTCTGATTGAGGAGAGAAGAAGTGCTCGATCTGAAGTTCACATTAGTGAGCCAAAGCAGTTTGATCTTTGGAATTTATCCTGGAGTTGTGTGTTTTCCTTTTCTATCATGTACATTGAAAGCTCTTGGTGTCTAAATGTTACTGCTCCTGAAGTGGTCTGAAAAGACCATCAACTCTGCAAACCTGCCAGACAGCTGCTCAAGCAAAGGATTTTTTGTGTACAGTAATGAACTGCTGGGATCAGCTGGCATTAACACAGCTTCTCCCAAGATATTTGGAACCCAAACAAGTAATCTCAGTTGAAAACTGAGTATGTGTGTATGTGGAGTATAGATAATGGCAAAACTTCTGTGAACTCACATTGGTATTTTAGAAATCCTTTGATGCCCATCCTCGTCGGGAGAGCCAGGTGCGACAGCTGGCATGGATTGGAGATGGCGTGTGGGTTTCCATCCGCCTGGACTCCACGCTGAGGCTCTACCATGCCCACAGCCATCAGCATCTGCAGGATGTCGACATTGAGCCTTACGTCAGCAAGATGCTAGGTGAGGGTCTGTTGCTTACTGAGCTCAAGGCAGAATTTGCCCAAAGCAGACCTTGCCCAAAGTCATCACTGACTGCCCAACTCTCATTCATAGGCACTGGAAAGCTGGGCTTCTCCTTTGTCCGGATCACAGCCTTACTCATTGCTGGCAACCGCCTTTGGGTGGGCACTGGGAATGGTGTTGTCATCTCCATTCCCCTGACTGAGAGTAAGTGACATTTATTCAATGTATTCCTGCATCTTTCAAAAAAAAAAGAAGCTTTTAGGTGTTATTTGTGCAGCATGGCAGGTGGTTCAGGCAGGCTGATGCTTTCCTGACATTTGACACCCTTTAATCATAGCCATTTCAGGGAGAAGAGCCCAGAGTATCAGCAGCCCTGGACCTTGACAGAGCAGAGTGATGTGAACTGATTCTGTAGCTACTGTGAAACAGGAGAAACAAAGCTGTGGGAATTGTAGTAAGTCACCAAAAGGAGGTCATGGGATGAGAAGTCACCAGGAAGATCTCCTTGGAAATTCCACTTTGGCCTAGTCATCTAAATGTCTCCACAGCAGAAAAGCTCCATTTACTCAGATTAGGGCTCAGCTTTATCAATCAAGTAGAAATAGGTATCTTACACCAAATTCAGCCTGGTGAGGGGACCCAGCAGTAAGAGTAAATAGGTGAATCTCTGGAGCTGGAAGTTTAATCAAAGGTCTTACTAGTCCTGTTCTGAACCTGCCTGTCAGCATCTTATTTTGAACGTCTTATCCAGATCACCATGGGGAAGTAGAATTTGAGACTGATTGCAGTTGCTTTCAACAGAGAGCAGCCAAATACGTGTTTTCTCATCAATGCTCACAGGAAAGCTGAGAAACAAATACCTCTTGTGTAAAAAGAGCAAACCTCTTGTCATCCTCCTGGAAGTCAGACTTGGGATGGTCTCCTCTGAGGGCAGTGAGGCTGGATGTGTCTGGGGTTACCACCAGGAGAGCAGTACACAGTCTTATTCATGCATTTTGGTCATTGCAATTTTGGTCGTGTTTCTGAGTTCCTTTTGAAGCCCATTCTGTCTTAAGGCTTCTGTCCTTGTTCTGAGTTAAACTTTTTCCCTGCTGTAAACCAATTTCTTTATCTTCGTGTGTTCCTGTAAAAAATGTGGTAAGCAAGAAAATCTGACTAAAAATGTAGCAGTGGATCCTTGTGACACGGCCCCTCTCCCACCTCAGATACCACATCTGTCCCTGTATGGTAAGAGCAAAGTGAGCAAGAACAGAGTTAGTATCAACTAACAGGAGCTTCTGTAGTGGTTTCTCTGGGCTTTATAATATTTTTGTTGCCCTCAAATTATCTCCCAGTAATCCCCTTTTTTTTCTCTCCCATCCTTCCTGTCACTTCCCATGCCTCTCTGTGTTCCTACTCCCTGCCTGTGCCTAGCTGTAGTCCTCCACCGTGGCCAACTCCTTGGGCTCCGGGGTAAGTCCATTGCCTTCCCTCCACAGCTGTCATTCCTTTTGCACCCATCCCCCTATGTAGTCATTCTCCCACCTTCCATTCTGCCATTCAACTTCTCTCCATCCATTTTTCCTCATCACTCTTTTGTTTTAATTGCATTAGAGAAAAGCAACATTGTTTATAGCTGTGTTTATAGCTAATTAAGTTGCATTAGAGAAAAGCTATAAACATTGTTTATAGCTGTGGGAAATGAGGTGTACTGCCTCATGACAGGCTGTAAAACCAGCCTCAGTCATGAGGCAGTACACCTCATTTCCCACAGCTATAAACAATGTTTTCCATCTCATTGTTGATCCTTCTGGTTTTTGTGTTAAGGATAATTATTCTTCAACAGTGGTTCCCTACTGTGGTAGACCAGTTTGAGATGGGGACAGAAAAGGTTCATTCAGTCAGAAGCAGGAACCAGGAGTAGAGTGTTCTTCCAAGGTCTCCCTTGGTCATCCTTTGTTTTCCAGTGATGCTTCTTTCATCAGTTTCAGGCCAATGGCAAGGTGGTGCTGTGTTACCTGTCAGCTGTAAGTTATTAAACAAGAGATCAAACCCAAGGGGACTTTATAAGCATGAATAATTGATTAGGTTTGTGCCAGTTAAGGCAGATTCTCAGTTCAAATTCATGCCTTTCCAGGGTCAGAAATTAAAGGGTTTTTTTTCTCATTCAAAGACATTCATGTGGCTGTCCAGATGCATTATCAACAGGTGTCTCCTCCTTTTAAAGCATCTGATATTAGTTGCAGAAAAAAGCCAGATACTGTACACACTTTGAGTTTCATTCCTCCATCAAAGTATTTGTACTTGTCCCACTGTCCTGGCTTGAGCCTGATAGGGAAAAGTCTCTTTTGTCCAAGTCACGTAACTGAAATTCACCCAAAGTTAAAACACAGAACTACAGATAATTAATGAATTCACAGAACTACAGATAATGAATGAATTCACTTTTTTACAGAAAAGTGAAAGCTGCCTAGTTTCGTATTATTCCTGTTGTACTTATGTGGATGTATGCAGAAGGAAAGCATCTCCCATCCTGAGCTGAAAGCACTGGTCTCTGTTGCTTGGTTAGTGGAAACTGTCACATTCTTGGAGCCTGGTCATGAAGGATGCAGGGCCCTGAGCCCTCTTTGGAAGCTGTGGATGGTGAGCATCTGAAAGATGTTCATTGCTGGAGTAGCTGACAATCTGGTGTCGTGGTTAAATCAAGAAATGAGGAAGGACATTCACTTCTGTGATGCCTCTGAATGGGCTGAGAGGCTTCAACAGACCCAAAGACTGCTTTCAGCAGCATGTGTGCTCTTCACAGGGTATTAGCAAAGGACTTAACTTGGAATTTGAGCAATGCCACTAATCCAGAGCAGCAATTCTCCTCCAGCTGCCTTCTGGGGACAGTGGACACTTTGGGTACCCTGCCAGCTACAAAAGACCAAGATTGATCCTAGGACAGTGGGTTATTTCTGGAGGCTGGACAGGATCACTGCTGGTGACACCAGGCTAGCTTGCCCCAGGCTAAAAAAGAGGGACTGTATAATCTGCCGTGGTCTCCTCCATCATATCATTCATAAAAGACCTTTAAAGAGACCTGCACCTTTAAAGGTTTTTCTTCACAGCTCATGAGTTCTCTCTCTGACTGAGTCCATTTTGTAAAGGGGATTCATAGCTATCACTGGTGGTGTTCTTGCCCTGTCTCCAGCCAACAAGACTTCACCAACCTCTGGAGAGGGCAGTCGCTCTGGTGGGGTCATCCATGTGTATGGTGATGACAACAGTGACAAATCTGCCAGCAGCTTCATTCCCTACTGCTCAATGGCTCAGGCACAGCTCTGCTTCCATGGCCACCGGGATGCTGTCAAATTCTTTGTCTCTGTGCCAGGTAAGCACATCTCTCCCTCAGCAGGCACTTGTCCCTCCATCCCTTTTGTAGCAGGGGCTGGAGCTAGTTTGCAGCAGATTAGGGTCCAGGCCATGGCTGACACTTCCTGTGGTTCACACATCTGTATTTATACTGGAGTGACTGCCAGATTTGACTAGCAGAAAGAATTGGTCTGCACAATGTGTTTGTGTGCATGTGAACTGTGTGGGAGCTGAGCAGAGGCATGGACAGCACTTCTGTCCTCTCCTAGGCAATGTCCTTGCGACCCTTAACGGGAGTGTGTTGGACAGCCCTTCGGAGAACCCCAGCACAGCAGCCACTGAGACAGAGGGTCAGAAGCTGAAGAACGTCCTGGTGCTGAGTGGAGGAGAAGGGTATATCGACTTCCGGATTGGTAAGTCCCCTTGGTGGGAGGCATCTGGAAAGGTAGTGGGTGCCTAGCTCTGGTTATGGAGTGAGGCATCACTGTTGAGGAGAACCGAAGCAGAAAAGCCCCACACTGCATCTACTGCATCTGGCTGTGAGGGCAAATAAGGATGTTCCTTGCACAGCACAAGGATGTCAACCTGTGCCCCGTGGCTGCAGTGCCACACAGCTGTAGTGATGCCTACAAAATAGAGAACAAAACAACAGTTTTGAGATTGTGTTAATATAGGAAGTAGTATAAAAGCCTCTTTAACTGGAGGCTCCAGGTGCAATATACACACATGATACAGGACTTCTACACTTTTGTAAGTTAAACAAATTAGCATATTTAACAAATATTGTCCAGTTAGAATAGCAGTTGGTTACGTAATTTTCCCCAGGTTCTGCCCCACTGGAGTTGGTCCAAGAGCTTTGCCCTACATTTATGACATCTATGATGCATGGTAAAAAGCAAGATGTCCTTGGTTGACTAAAGGACATCTTTAGAGGCAAGCCTAAATAGTTTTTCAGGAATTTGTTAGGTTAGTTTACTGTCCTAAAATGTAGGAGAAAAGGGTAGGAAAAGTACTGGGAGCTACAGCCATGCATTAGCAATCTATAAAGCTACAAATACATTAAAATTATCATAAAATAACATCAGTATGAATGGCTTTGTAAAGAACAAATGCATCTGTGCCACTGGGTCCAAACATTGATGCCCCACTGTGACTACCCATGCTGCTGAGGGTGCTCTGTGTGTAAAATCAGCTTCCCTCAAAGGAGGGGTAGTTTTTGTCGCTGCTGGAGCTAGTTTGTCCCATCCATGAAGTCCAGCTTCAGAAAAGAATGGGGTTGCTGTAAATGTTCTCCAGGCGCAGAAAACGATCTCAGTTCACAGTGTCTGTTATCAGACTGCTGGGACTCTAAAAGGGGTATTGGCTCCTTCAGAGTATTCCAGAGCATTTTCTTTCCTACCGTTTTTACTCTCAGTGTTCTCTCTTCAGGGGATGGGGAAGATGATGAGACAGAAGAGAATGCAGGAGATGCCACCCAGGTGAAGCCAGTACTTTCCAAGGCTGAACGAAGCCACATTATTGTGTGGCAGGTATCATACATCCCTGAGTGAGAATTCGTCTTTTCCCACAATGTAAGTGTCCCTCCTCCCGCCTGAATGCCATGATGTACATACAGAATGCCTGCATTATAACTCCTGCTGGAAACTGACCCTGGACAACTGCAACGGTTCCTGCCTTGGACTGTGACCCCCTTGAACCTCTGAACTCGCAGCTTTCAACTCGGGCCCGTATGCTTTTGGTGTGGTTAGGTTCTTGTTCTGCTCTGGAGCTGGCATCTAAAAGGAGAGAAATGGCAGTACACCATGGAGGGAGCTTGGAGCCAGGACTGTGGGAAACCTTTTGCCAGTGTCAGGAGGGGCAGCTGGAGGGGGGTGGCTCAGGTTCTTGGGCAGGTTGCCTCATTCCCACCTGCATGAGAAAGAAGTGTGTCCCCAGGCATTCCCTGCCAAAGCAGTGATGGTGAATCACTTCTGCAGCACCCCAGCAGAAATCCTTCTAGTTCACCAGTAGACTCTTCATCTTATCCTTATTCACTCTTAAGCACAGAATAATATCCTCTGGACTTAGAGCAGTTAAGGGTCCAAGGAAGCCTCCAAAGAACATCATGGTTTCAGCAGCACTTCGGCTGTGGGGCTGGAGAAGGCAGCAGCACCCTTACAGTGGGGATCACAACCTCCATCTTTGCAGGGGGAAAGTCCCTTCCTCTGCTGCTGCTGTTGCCTCAGCATCATATGCTGGGTGCCTGCCTGTGTGTGTCCCAAGAGAATTGTTTGGTGGGCTCAGATAGAAGATAGGTGTTTGATTGTCAGTGCCAAACAGCCGTAGTAGCAAAAGGGTACCAGAATGTTGCTTTTTTAAGAAAAGGCAAGGCTTTTCTTGCCTCTTGCTTCCAAAAATGCCATACAGAAAAGAATTCCTGATTTTGTTCTGAAAGGTTCATGTGACGATTATCTCATTTGGTGGCTTTTAAAAGGCAGATGGTGTTGATCTGCTGAGTTCTGCATTAACACTTTGACACTGCCTCATCTCAAGGCTGTGTCTACTTTTTAGGACCTGCTAGAAGGAGATCTCTTTTCACAGAGACTTGGAAAACAGAGACTTGGCAGTTGGTTAGGACAAGTACAGTCAAGGTTATGTCTCACCTGATGTCACACACAAAAAGAATTGAGGCTAGATTCCTGACGTCTTTTACCTAATATCACAAGCACTGACTATGCTAGTAAGAAGTTTGGAAATGTGGAAATTTCTGACTCCTGGAAAAAATTGACAGCCCCCAAGAAAAGTAGTGATAGCACTTTCTGTCTAAGCAATTTTGAGTGATTGAACATGTGAATCCTGCTTACAAAAGAAGCAGCAAAAATTGGGGCCAGGGAGAGTGGTTTTGAACTCAAGATGCAGAATATTAAAGTCCCAGGTGTGGAGACAATGGTGTGTTCTCCCTTTCTGACACTGTCCCACTAGGACAAATTCTGTGTCTCTTGAAACATTCTTTTTGGGGTGTGCAGGAGTAGGGCAAATTGCATTAATTAGTGATAAATTTGGAAGCTCCTGGTGGTCCTCTTGCGGTTTTTTTGCCTGACCTGTACAGCACTCCAGGTTCACAGAGATGTCCTTGTGACAGTATGGGGACAACTGGGCAGGCCTCCATCTCCTAGAAAGCTCCCTGCTGTGTCCTGTGCTTGCTGCCATGGACCAGGCTTGCAGATCCCAGTCTGCTGCAGGGATGCCATATTCCCAGGGGATGCTCTAATACATGGCATCTCTCCTGACACAGCAGCACCTAAACAATTTTTGTATCCACAGTTCAGGAAAGGTTGTGGCATACATTTTCCCTGCAGGAAGGCAAGAGACATCTCTGGTGAACAGAAGTCTCAGCCAGCCACAGTGGTGTTCATGCTATGTGTGAGCAGTGCTGGTGACAAGCACCCATCACACCACTCCTCCCCAAGACAGGAATCCAGCTGGAGGACATCTTCCAGGCATACACATAGTGGACTCTGTGACTGGCATGAGGTTAAGGGATACATGGAGACACCACCTGCATGCTGGGGGACCTTTCATCGAGGACATTTTGCTGGAGCACTGCTGATCATGCCAGGCTTCTCATTCACTTTTGTCATATGCTTTCTGCTAGGAAGACTTCTTTGGATCCCTCCCAACACAGAGTGCATTGAAGTAAACAATATAACATTTACAACACAGATTCCACTGTCATGTAATAGTTCATCAGTTAGGGCCAGGCAAATTTCCGAATTTGGGCTAGCTGAAGAGAAAAAGAAGGGTTTAGTTCCTTAACTCTGTCAGTTCTTTTATAAGAAAGTCAGAATTGCAACATTTGTACCACTGACTGTTTTGTATCTGGTATGAGCAGTTGAAGGGACAGCACTTGATCTCCGGTCACCCACTGGGCCCTAATAGCACACAGGAATCTCCCATCAGATTCCTTTCCAGCTCAATGCTATGTTCTCCTCCAAGAGAAGCACATGGCCTAGAGGGGCAGCTGCAGGGGGGAGACACAGCCTCTGCTGATAGCTTCTGTGTCCTTGGGTCACTGCTGGGCAAGGTGAGAACTAACTGGCTTCAGTACGCTTCTCTGTCATATCTCCACTGTGATGTATGTAAAGTATCTTGTATGTTACAAAATGATTTTTAAAAGTGTCTTAAGGCCTGTAAACTCCGCTGTTTGGTCTGAAGATGGCATTCTGTAAAGAGCCTGCTGTACCAATATGTTCCCGTGCTTTGTCCCCAATGCTGTCAACAACAAACTGTATCTGTTCAGTATGTAATAAACATGTTAACATCACCTTGGGCACCATGTTGTGTTCCTATGAAGGCACTGGGATTGCTGCTCAGTCTTTAAAAGGACACTTGCAAGGGTGGGAATGCCGCTCAGTGTTCCCTGTTGAGCATTTCAGTGGCAGGAAATGAAATGTTGATGGCTCACAGGGTCGGAGCAGATGGGCTGGTGTAGCAAGCAACACTGCAATCTGTGGCTTGTACCAGCAGCTGAAATAAAAGGTAGAAATATAAGGTGGCACAACTTCAGAAATAGAAGCTGGAGCAGAGAAGCATTCACCTGCTGGCTTGCTGGAACTTTAATCAGAGTGGCCCTGTCAGGTGAACTGCCAGGGATAACACATCAGGTCAGTTTTCAACACTGTACAGGGTGACACTTCACAATCCCATAGGCATTGGTGATATCAGCATCATTCAACTGCAGGGAACCTCTCAGTCCCAGCAGCATTTGGACACCTTCATAGTTATTTTGTAGAATTGCACTGATTCAAGGGTTAGACATGGCGATGAACTATGTTCTTAAGACTGGAGAGGAGCATCTTTTGCCCCAAGCAGGGAGCCGTAAGGTGAGTCACCTCTGTGACCAACACACGCACTGTGGTGTGGCACAGGCCAGGGTGTAGTACAACTGGCAATGCCTCTGCAATTAATGGAGACACCTCAACAATGAGGTTTGGAAACATGTGCTGTGAACCATTCTAAATCCCTGGGGCTTCACCCTTCGAAACAGCCAGGAGCAGTTTGAGCAGGGCCCTTGGTGAAGTACAGTCATGTCTGGTGGCTAAGTAAGCAGGTCACTGCCAACACCCTTCAAACAATCACCCCTTGTTTGTAAACAATCTGTGAGGAAATGTACAAGTTTGGGAGGCTAATCAGAACTCACAGCATGTTCTGGGTATGGAATCCAACACATGGCAAACAGGCTGTGCAGATTCCCAAAAGGGACCTTCGCTATCAGGGTAAGGCTCCCAGGCTGTCGAGGGCTCTGTGAGAAGACACCCATTTCCCCATTTCATGACCCTCAGCTCACCAGCAAGTCCTAACTGTCATGCTAAGGGCCACCTACACCCCCCACCTCTACAGGGGCCCTTTCCTCCTATGGCCCAGGAGCCTCACTGAAGGACAACCTGAGGTCACATGTCAGTCTCCAGCCACTCCTGGATCAATTCCTTGGAGCCAGGGGGCTGGATTTTGCCTACATCATCTTCAGAAATCCTGCCTCACCCAAGCTGCTGGGTGAGTCTGTGCCTTATCAGCTCCACCTGCTTTTGTTGCTGGCTTGGCTCCCTGGTATACTTTGATCATGGGTAATTTCTTGCCTTTCTGGGGCTTCTGTGACCAGCACTTGGGTCTGCCAACTGTAGTCATTGTGTGTGCCCCCTCAGGGAGACTCTTCCTCTGCTGGTGCTACATTTAGATCGCAGCTGTGCAGAACAGAGGACTAGACAGTTCTACTCATCCCATCTGACTCACAGCTACACCTCCCTTTAATCTCCCTTTTTCTTGGTTTGTGTTCAGTAGTGCCTCAATCATGGTACGGTCAGGAAGGCAACAGCTCAGCTCAGTGCCCAGCAGTAGAGACTATAGGAATCAGACAAACGACCTTCTGGCCACAGCCATGAGAAGGCTCACAGCCTCAAACCGTGCCTTCAACACTACTCCTGATTCTCCCATTCCTTCTGAAGCCAGAGAACTAGATCTGGCACATGCCCTGCAGTGCTCCTGCTACAACGAGGCAGGCTCAATTCTGCTTCTTGGAATTCTGCTCCAGGACCAGCTTTTAACTCACAAGAAAAGCCTTCCTTCATATCCCATAGCATCTTAACCCTTCAGGAGCCTCTGGTGTTGAACCCTATGGAAATACAGGTAAGCCAATGTCAATCTGTGTGCTCCTGCCTGAAGACAGCCATTTTCTGCTGGGTGGGGCCACACGTTCCCAAATACATTCAGGCCACACACACTGGGTGGAGCAGAGTCCAGTTTGTGCTCTCCCTCACTAAATCCCTTCAGGCTATTTGTGATTTCAGGATGCTGCAGTAAATGGAACACCGCCTCCTGATTATCTTCAGATACAGAAACTAAACAGTTACTTCTGCAGGCATATGATATATAGAGCTGAACAGCTCTTGTGCTCCCTCCAGCCACACCCAGACCAGAGCCTCCAACAGCCTTTGACACAGCAGCAGCATCTGCAGCCACTGCAAGAGAAGATGAAATACCATGAACTGTATGGAGCTCATGTTTTAATGTTCACAACATGCTACCCTGGAACTGGGGTAATTTACAATTGGTTTCAAATGGTAAGAGCCAATCCCACCTCCTTTGCACCACCAGAACTAAAGTAATTTCCCCTATCTCCTGACAGCCATCTTTGAGAGTAAGAGATGGATAGCTTTGGATTATCTTAGTATTGAAGTCATGCTCCTCACTTCTTGTTCACTGCCTTCATATGCTAGTAATTCAGATCATTCTGCAATGTTCAGAGAACCAGATGCTGTGCCTGAGCTAATGACTCTCCATTTGGCTGTCACAATGTCTTGGCATTGAAAAAAAATCATGGGTTTTCTTAGAACTGTGCCGCAGAATTAAGAAAACATTTATTTCCATTTGAAGATACATTCTTTCACAGCTCTGTGAAATACTGTGATATTTACAGTCATTTTTTTTGTGATTCATACAGGACCCAAGTTATATAAAAAATGTTATGCTCCAAAGAACTGAAGCTGGCTGACTGAAGCTGTGTATTTAGAGACTATCCAGGGAACCAAGAAGACTCCTCTGCTCACTGAAACCGAAGTTATGGAAGAAGAGTCTGAATATATCTGCATCTTCTCTTTCAGATGAGGTGACTGTACAGGGCTGTGGAGAAAGCTGGAAACATCCCAGAAAAATGGGCACAGAGGGGCTCTGTAAGACCCTTTGTGCCTAACAGGCAGTGAGAGCACATGGGATGCTCAGGACATTGAAGAAGGTTCTATACTGGTGTCCCAGTAGCTTTTTTCTTTGCCCACTCTTGGGGACACGCCAGGACCTTCTCCAGATCAATAATTGGCTCTTCCATTATTGGTTTTCCCTCCTTTTGCCACTGTGCAAGGATCATGGCTCGGAGCAGTGGTGGGTATGGCAGGAACCGAACAGTTACCTCAGACACTGGGGTGAATTGCTTGAAGGCTTCCTCCTCGTGTTTGGGCACTATACGCCAGTCATGGTACATGACTTTGTCAATCTCCCTCACTTCCTCTTCAGTTTTGCCTGGGAAAAGATGATGAACACCAGTGGGTAACACCATCAGATGAAACTGCTTCCAGACACAGCAAGTGTTGACTCTTTGGCACCAAAAATGCTCCAAAAGGGAACAGTCGACAGAATTTTCAAAGGGCTGGACAAATGATTCCCTGCTATATTATAGGATCTGACTTCTGTCCTTGAGAATCGAAATAGAAATGGAAACAGGTTCCAGCTGAGTGGGTGATCCCCTCTCCTAATTTAGTTTTGCTTTGTCTCTCTCAAGTTCCATTTCCATGGTTAAGGAACAAGAGTCATTTCTCCCTACACTGATGAAAGCTTCCTGGAAAACTAAGTGTTAGAAGTGGTCAACAACTAAAAACCTTCTAATGAGTACTATTTCACTAATTCCAGAAATGGAAAATTATATATCTAATATAAAGCAACTCTAAAAAGGAAAATTCATTCATACAACTCCAATCATTAATTCAAAATTCCAGTAACACAACTTAATTGCCATTGCACTTTTTCCTTTTAAAGTCAATTTAAATTGGAATACCCTCATGCTCATACTGTGTCTTGCTTTCAAAGTCTCAGAACAGTCTGTCAGCTCATCTAATATACTTTTAGTGCTGCTGTTCCCCAAGGTCATACTGCACTGGCTCTCCCACAGCATTCCTTGGGAAAACATTCTGAAGGGGCTAGATTCCCAGCCTTTGAAACGCAAGGAACTTCTTTTCCCATTACAACATGTGAGAAAAACAAATTTGCCAGTCAGAGAGCCCGCGGTTTCTCTGCCACCCTCACGCACACGGTGCTCTCTAGCTCTGCCCCTATGTGTGGGAAAACGAGCCGGTTTTACCTTTGAAGGTCAGGTAGCCCCAGGCTCTTCCATGGTCCATGTTCTGCAAAAAAAAAAAAAAAAAAATAGAGGAACCTGTTGAGGGTGTGTCGCGGCAAAGTGGAGGGCGGGAGCTCCGCAGGGCGCGGCGGGTGGGACGGGGCAGGTACCTCGGCCGTGTAGTCCGCCTTCACCTTGGTGATGACCCAGTAGCAGGGCTCGCGGTACGCCCACAGCCAGGACTTGCGGGTGACGGTGCGGCCCACGCCGAAGCGCGGCAGGCGGCAGAGCAGCGCCAACAGTCGGTTCTCGTTCCGCACGTCTTCCCAGGCCCGCACGGGCAGCCGTTTCTGCGTCAGCGGCCGCCGCATGGTCTCGTAGTCCACGGCGAAGCGCCGAGAGTCCCGCGGCCGATCCTTCAGCGCCCGGTACTCGCGGATCTTCTTGGCCATGGCGGCGATGGGCCGGTGCAGCTTCTTGCGGGTCATGGCGGCGGCCGAGGGCGCGGAGCGGGCAGAACCGAGCGCCGCACCTGGATCCCTTGTCCCCGCCTCTCCCGGAAGCCGCGACGGGCCCCGCGGAAGCCGCCCCGCCCGTCGCCAGGGGCAACCGCAGCGTTCCGCGGGGCCCAGCCGCCCGCAGCGGGTGCTCTCAGGCTGCTGTCCGCAGAGCGCATGGCGTGCCGCGGCCCTTCGCTGTGGTGCGGCGCGGCCTGATGGTACTGTGTGCTAGGCGGCTCTCGGGGGAGCCGGGCTTGGTTGTTAAGATCCATCTGAACAGTGTCTGGTTTAGAAAAATCTGAGCAGATTCAGCTATGTCAAGGAACGTTCAACACGACTAAACCAGGTTTCAGGAAGATTAAAGCAACAGGTCTGACCCAGGTCTTCAATCAAAGGCTGGGCCACGAGCAGCAGACGGGTCATGGAACTCCGTAGCGGAATGAAATTTCTCTGAGCTTCTCCAGCCATGGAATGCCAGCACAGTGAGGCTACACTTTTAATGAGTGGACTTTAAGTAAAATCTACATAGATCAGCCCTTGGATTTCGGCTAAATACTGGGAAATTAAATCTGACAGAAGCATTTTTTTCCATTGAAATCTGTATCTCAAATGAAAGGAAGCACATCAATTCCAGTGCTGCTGCTAAGTCCTATATTAAAGGCATTCAGGATACTGAGTGGATTTTTCCAGAAGCCAAGATCAATGTGTGAGGAGAAAGTGGCGCGTTCATGTGTGCTGCACACTAAAAGTAAACCACAAATTAAAAAGGCTGACAACGCTCTTAAGACTAATATAGTGCATCTCTTGAAAAAAGATAGGGGCATAGGAGTAAGCAGGAGGTACCTGATTAAATTGAGAAACACTGGCTTAGAATAAAATACTTGATCTAAATCCATCTGTTGAAAACGAGAGGAGGCTCCCAGTACTAAAGTGATTTGGGGGAAATAGCAGAGCAGTTAAGCCCCTTATTACAAGGTACAAAGTTGGGAGCTTGTACCCAGGGGTTGTGCAGCACAAGAATCAAACTCGTTTTTGTTTAAGGCCCATACACATCAGTTTCTGTGAGTCCACAGAGCAGAAGAGGTGACAAGAATGCTTAAAAAAATACGGAACTGGCTTTGTTGAACTGACAGAAATTAAAGACACGACGACACACAGCAAGTCATCAGGTAAACGATGCAGCTCCGCAACATCCGACCACATACGGCGTCTCCTCCTGCCCGGGAGAACGAACGCAAATCATGTTCCAAACCCACCATTTCCTGGTGTGGCTCCGCGGGGCTAACGGGGGATCCATATACGGTCCGAGGACAGTGAGCAGCGGCAGCAACGGAGCCATTCGGTTTTGGCTTCTTAAGGAGAATTCTATCAAGGGAACCGCTGTTAACTGCGGGGTGCTGCAGCGCCCTTCGCTGCCCCGGCACAAACACGGGCCCCGCCGGGTGCGGCAACCACCACCAGCGCGGCCCAGCAGAGTAACGCCGCCCCACGGGCGGCCACCTGCACTTCCAACAATGCGCTCGGCAGACGGCGCTGCTTCCGACGATGCGCTCCACACCGAACTCCCGCGCAATGGCCCCGCCAAACCCACCGCGGGGAAGCAGCCCCGGGAGCATCCCGTAGAACGGCCCGCTGAGCCCCGCCCCGCGCGCCAATGGGAACCACCGCCGTCCCGGCGTCGCGGGGCGAGGGGGGAGGAGGGGACGGCTGCCGCCGACATCCCTCCGGCACACATGACGGACCGCCTGCCCACGTGATGCGTTCGCCTAATGGGCGCGGCCATCGCCCCCCTCCCCCCTTTTCGCGCTCCCGGCAGCCCCTGCGCGGCGCGGCCGGTCTGTGTCGGTAAGATGGCTGCCGTGAGTCTGAGGCTCGGAGATCTGGTGTGGTGAGTGGCGGCGCAGGCTGGGCGGCGGCCGCGGAGCATGGCGGGCCGGGCTCCTTTAGCGGAATCAGGCTGCGGCTGCGTTGACGCAGGCGGGGCTGTAGCCCGCCCTGGGAGCGACGCAGCGGGAGCCGAGTCGGGCTGGGCCGCGCTGGGCGCTGTCAGCCCGCGGTGACTTCGGAGAGCGGCTGTGGGCTGGGTGGGGCTTGGCAGGGCAGGGTAGTGCAGCGGCGGGGCTGCTGCCGGGTTGTGGATATCGCCGTCGTCGTCCCTTGGGCGATGTTGGAGGAGCGGCGGGAGGCAGCCCGGAGCCAGGGCACCGGGCCGCCGGGAGGCTGGCTGGGCTGTGAGCCGGGCCGGCACTGGGGAGGCTGGCGGGGGCGGCGCATGACGGAAGCTGTGTCAGATGGGAGGATGAGGGGAGCGGGACAGAAGGACGAGCGCTGCGGTGTTCCCTTGTAAGCACGGGCTCACCTCCCGAGGGATGCGAGAAGGGTTAGAGATAGAAAGTGTTTAGGGAGAGCCACGCGCCGGTACTTGGCAATGCTTTATGAAGCAACACAACAGTCTAGCGTTTCGTTGCAGGTTGGGGTGTCTCTGTGGAAACTCCCAGAAGCCGTTTCCCCTTGTCACTGCGATCTTACCTTCAGATAGTCAGAGCTGTGATTTTGTGTTTTCTGGTGGGGAGAAGTGAGAGCATTCCACGTTCCCTGTAAGCGCCGATTAAGTGCATAGGTTTCGCTGTGCTGGATGGGCTAGGCTGTCCAGCCAGAGCTCGAAGAAGTAGCTAGTTTCCAATACGTGAAAAAAATGCATGCATTTATACTGATAAGCCAGATAAAAAGAAGGCTCTACTTCAGGCTGAGACAACTGCAGCTCTCATCTGAAAAATTTACAGTGCTGGGAAGTTGTCTAGTTTATAGAGCAAAGTATGTAAAGATTAGTTACTTTTAGCGTCTTTATTTCAGATGAGAATTTGGGGAGTGTTGATCTCAGTGCTGGAATGCAATTTATCCTGCTTTAGTTTTGTATGTGACAGCCAGATGCTGTCCCTAGAGCTGTCGCAGGGAACTTTTAAAAAAAATCAGACAGCAACAGCAGAAAGAGTTTCCTGAATTTTTTCTCAGTACAGTAATGGGAGCATTGAATATGAGACATGGTCATGGTCACAGCTCTTGACAGTATTGCTTCCTGCCCCTGGCTTCTGAATCCTCTGTACAGCATTGCCATCTCAGCGGGCTGCAGTGCCACTTACTGTGAAGTTTTGTGTCAGGAGCTGTTGGGCCTCGCAGGTTCTTTGCCCGTCTCCTGCAAGACAGTTACTAAAGGGGTTTTGTGAGTTCTGCAGCACAAGTTAGTGACAAGGGTGAAATAAGGATAAAGCTCACCAAGAAAGCTGGTGAGCTGAGGGCTAAGACTAATGTCTCTTCCTCCTCTGTGATTATTTCTAGTATTGCCTAGTTTTCATAATGGAAACATTTGCGAGTGTAGAAAGTAAGCTTTTCTACCTTTCTTTTATGGCTCTTCATATCTTCAGTTACTGTGGTGGTGAGCACCTGAAGAAAGTGATAATGGAACACCTGTTGAGGGGAGCCTGCTATTAATGCCTTCTTGCACGAATCAGAGCCTCAGTTTTCTGTGCTGGGAGTTGGTGGCTGCTTGGTTCACCAGCTGCTCTAGATAGGTAGATAGAAGTTCTCGACCTGAACTTTGGTCTCATTGCCTGCCTCAGTGTTTTTTTCAGTCCCATGTAAAGAAATCTCCACACTTATGGTGCTGCAGTGCCTATCACTCTTGTATCTTGCAGACTGTGTTGCTGCTGCTCTTCTCTTCAGTTCTGGCAGTCCAGCAAGGTCAAACAGACTGTCCAGAGACCTGAGTTAGGTGCAGATGTCAGCTGTGTGTCCTGCCTTGAACAGAAGGTTTTGACTGCAAATTGTAGCACTCTTATTATGAAAAGTGTGACATATGAAAAAGCAGACATTGGGATTGTTAGTTTTTTTCTCTAGTTCTATTGCCTAATAATATATATATTTTTTTTCTCTAGGGGGAAGTTGGGCCGTTACCCTCCATGGCCAGGGAAGGTGAGGTTTGTTTGTATTTATTGTTGCTTTCTTAGTTTTTCATGGTTTGTGGGTTTTTTGGTTGGGTGTGGGTTTTTTGTGTTTTCCTTCTGTGTAGAGAAAGCTTTGCTTGAAAGCATTTCAGTTGTAGATTAATACTGGTTTTCTTGTTTGTTTGTTTGGTTTTTTTTGTTTTTTTTTTTACACATCTACCCTACAAATCTAAAGGGTGAACTAGTTTAGGACTTTATTTGATATATTATCTCAGTCTGTCAGTAAGAGCTGGTGTTTCATGAGGAATGAAAAGCCAACAGAGAGCCAGCTCTGGAACTGATTGTGTTTCCCAAATTTAGCTGTTTAATCCCTGTCATTTTCTGCAAGACATGTTTCTTTTCTTCCATAGTAAGTTGGCTAACAGTACTGTGTTAAATAATGGAAATAAGGAGTCTGGCTTCCCAAGATACTGTTTTAGAGCTATCGTTTTTGAGAATTATCTGGGGTAGTTTGATCCTACTTCTGGTTTGGTTGGGGTTTTTTCAGATGAAAGATTTTTAAAAAGGAATTTTATATGCCATTTCTATTTTTTCTACTTCTTGGAAAGGCTTTCTTTTATCTTATATGTCAAATGAGGGCTAAGCATTCTGAGGTAACAGTACGAGTCAGGTAAAAGAATAGTCAATGTGGTTGGCAGCTATAAACATTTGGTTATTGGTCAAGTTAACACCAGGCTCATCTACAGGTGTCACCTTGTAACTGAATGATAGCTTTTCTCATTACTAACATTTTAAAGTTGATAAGAAATTTATTCTGCTAGTAAAGACAAAGTTTAAATTCTTAAGGTTACCTAAGTGGAACAAATTTTTATTAATGCAAGTTATCCTCCTAATCTGATTTTAAAAAAATCTATAATAGCTCAACACCAGGTGGTAAAATGTTTAATTATGATTTCTAATTGCCTTTAGATTGTTAACCCACCTAAAGATCTGAAGAAACCTCGAGGAAAAAAGTGCTTCTTCGTGAAGTTTTTTGGAACAGAAGATCAGTATGTACCTCCTTGTTTTCATCTGGGGAAAATATTGTACCACATAATGTGGATCTTTTCTGGAAGAGATATTTACTAATGTTACAGTGCAATATAGTGTTGTAAAGGATTCGCTTTGAACCACACAATAAAAGAAATTCAACTATTATTGCATGCTATAATTGCTCACTGGGGTGTATGAAGAGTATAAAAACTTAGCTTTAGGGTTTGAGTTGCTGTGATGATAGCTCACCACTTATAGGTGTGACATGACTGTGTTAGATTTTAGCATGTAATGAAAAAGGTACAGCTCAGAGTGGGTTTTTTTGTTTGTTTGTTTTTTTGGTTTTTTTTTTCTGCCAGAGGAATGAAAGTAACTATATAATTGTCATTTGTGAAAGAATGTACTGTCCTACATGCTGATTGAAAACATTATTGCTGTGCTTTTGGAAGACTTCACAGTATAAGAGAGCCAAAACTGTTTTAGACTCCTTTTTGCAAAGCAGAATTTAATAATTTCAAATGTGAACAAAATCATAGTTGTCTTAGATTTAAATGATTACAAACTAGGTAAAAAAACCCAACCAAAGGGCCCATGGGAATGAAACTTAAAATGATTTTGATAACTTTTCAGTTTTCCTCTTTACTTTTTGCTATTAAGTAATGGAATAAAGAAGAAAATTGCAAATATCTGTGGAAGACTAAAAACCCCTTTACTTTTAGGAAGAAGGGTGACAAGAACTGAGGCCATTTGATGAATGTCTCTTAAGGAAGGTTTTTTTCACTGCAAAATTATTTTTGCATAATACTAAAATATTTTTCCATTAAGAAATGAGGTCTAAACTTGATGAATTAGTAGTGAATGCCACATAGTAATGGGAATGTTTGGGTCTCTAGTAATTTGAGGCAGGTGAAGGTTGATTTGAGGCTGGAGAACGTTTTTTGGTGGTGTTATTAAATATGATTATTTGACCTAATAAATTCTGAGTTGAAGTGGATTATTTCTGTCCTGATTATTTGTTCTCAATTTTTGTATTTCACATTATTGAATCAAATACAGATTTTTTTTGGTATTAAGACAAGTAGTCAAATATCTTGGATACTGTAGCTGAGATTAATAACATGATTGCAAATGAAGAGTTCTGAGCTGCAAAATAATCAGGATTTATTACAAGATTCTAGAGCTCTGGCCAGGGCAGATTTGGTCATCTGGCACAGTGAGGTATTATGGTTGTTGTAGTGTAGCCCCTTCCCCACATCTCCAGCTTGTGAAATTTAATCATATCATGCTAGATAATCAAGAATTAGAAATTTGCTTGCTTTGATTGGCACACTCTACCTAAAAATTGAATAGAAATAAATACTATCACCTTTCTTTCAAATAATGTTGGTAGAGAGAAGAGACAGGAGCTTGTGTGCCTTTTCTGTCCTGACTTGGAATGTCAAAAGGATGAGCTGGTTAGAGTGGTGTTGTTCTAACCAGTGTGTTGCCTGAGAAAATTCTCATGATTGAGCATAATCAGCCAAATCAGGAAAAATAGAAATTATTTCACTTCAAATGTGAAGATGAAGAGGAAATCACTTTACTTCTTTTGTACAAATAAACTAGTGGGTTTTGCAAATATTTTTTTCAGTTGTGTGTATAAACAGGACTTGGAAGGTAACTGAGAGAATGTCACCCCCTTAGGAACAGCCTGGGGAGCAGCAGGAGTGCAGAGCTGTCACTGTTCAAGGGGAGAGGAGGAGTCCACTTATCCATACTGATGGTCCAGTGCATATAGCTTCTTTTTTAGCACCTCACTTCTTCTGTCATGTTCACACTGTATGATGGCATTTCTGTACCATGGATCCATTGCTGCAGCTCTTCTATTACTGCCTCACCCTTTGAGGTTGAACAGGAGAGGATCTGGTCATTGGCTGTTCACCTCTTGTCCAGTGCATATAAGGCAAAGGCAATGCTGATTTCTGGGTACAGTCCCTCCCATGAACTTCTGGGGGTTTTGCCAGCCAGTTTGTCAAGAGGTAGGCCATGTCAGACCCTATTTCAGTCTTCCTTCTGAGGATTCCTAGGTGCCTTCTGTAGCTAGAAATGTGCCTGTTCCAGGCTGGGTGCAAATTGTTCCCCACTGACTCATGTGGCTTTGTTTTGTTATACTAAAGGTTAAGGAGAAAGATGTTTAGAAGTAAAAATTGATGTGCATGAGCAGAGCTGAAGGGTAAATAAAAACATATTGATGAGTTTGGCAGTGGTTTTGGTGTAGTGTATAAGTTTTGGTTATTTGTGAAATTCTGGCTAGCTCAGGATACAGCACAGGGAAAATGCATTTTCCTTTTTCTGCAAATTGAATATTACCGTATACTGGGCCTTTGCAATGCTGCAGTGACTAAGGAAATAGATTATCTGGAAAGCTGTGAGTACTTTTGGTCCAACATACAGAGGTGAGAGCATGAGTGCCTTCAGACTGTTCTCTAAATCTTGGGTTTTGATAAATTTTCTGCAGAGCTCTGTACTCCATGTGTTGTGTTGGTGATGTTACTTTCTTCTTTTACTTCTGAAGGAATGGGTTTTCTGGAAGATAAGGATTCTCTACCCATGGAAGCAGATTTTGCTTGTGTTTAAACATAAAAGTATATTTATGCTTTACCACAGTGAAAGCCACCTGATGTTCATAGTAGTGATGTAATACCCATGTCCTCTTCTAAGTGATTGTGTGCAATTAAGGCAATCATGTAATGTCTCTTACATTGTTCTCCAAATTGATAAGGTGGTTTTTCTAGTCTGCCTAGGAGTTGTTTTTCTGAGTGTCTCTTCTTAGAGTAAATCACATTAAAAGGATTCTCTATCTAAAATCAAGAACAGTTGATGTTTCCTGCCCATAGACCTGACAAGCATGTAACAACTCCTTTACAGGAATCTAAAAAACAATTTTAATTTAGTTTAGAAGTGGTACTTAGACCTTTTATCTGTGTTTCTAACTGTGCTTCTCTGATAGTATTTAAAATCCCCTTTTATTTTTGTTTCCATGCTACAGTTTTGTTGTAGGAAATCTTTGTAGATATTTCAGTAGTCAAGTAAGAACTTTTTTTTTTTTTTTTGCTATGTATGTACATTTATTGCTTTTAGTAGTTAAAACTAATAGACTGACTGGCCCGCAAGTCTTTTTTTGTGCATGTCATACAGTTAAAAATAGTTTTACATTTTTTAGCCTGCTTAGGAATTCATTATTAAAACTTGAGATATAATTGCTTTGAAGATATCTTTCTACTGTGACTCTATAGAAATACTAGTGACCATCCTGCAGCCATCAGACGTGTGTACAAACACAGCCATTCACCTTTCTTCTCCATTTGGTATTCCCTGATAGCCAAATGGACTTGCAAGTCATGTATATCACAGTCTTAACAGAAAGCTGTGACAGCCCATTCTTCCTTACAACCTTTTGTAGGATTAGTGTGAAACTAAATATGGTGGGGTCAAGGGGCACTTCCTGATTTTATATATTAAGAGAAAAATGGAGGAAGCTTGCAACTGAAGATAAATGTAATAATTTGCAGCCTGTTCCCATCAGGCACAATAATTTTAACACAGCGCTCATTACCTTTCCATCCTCCACGTCCTGTTGGGATGAAAGCATCTACCCTTTTCTTTTGCCACTGTTTTTGCTGGTTTTCAAGGAGAGAGTCAATTCAGGATGTAGTCTTTATGAAATGTTCTTTCAGGTCCTGACATCAGAAAACACTTGCTGTAAATTTGCTAGCTGTTGGAAATACACCAATACACCTTTGTAGTCTGAGGGTCTGGAGGGATGGGCTGAGCTGATGGGGTGGGTGAGCTTGTGTTCCTGGTACTTCTCAGTGAGGCAGATTATCCCATGCAGAGCTCTATGTTGCTGTAGCAGAGCCAGCTGTAATGTTGTTCAACATCCCTGCAGGCACAGTACCATAGCTGAAAATCACTACAGACAAAACTCTTCCGTCTCGTACTGAGGAGGTATTTTATTGCACAAATTTGAAAAACCTAATACGTAATTTCCTTTGGAATTGCCCTGCTTCTGGGTTTCTTCTAAATATCCCTTCTTTTATTCTAGTATGATGTAGCAGTTTTTGTATCTATTTCCTAGGAGTTTATGTACTAAGTTGCAGAGTTTAGTTGAGTTACTTAAATTATGAGGGTTGGGATGTTCCCTTTTAACAAAGGAAATCCGTCTTGATTTGTGGTATGCTCAGACACGCTGGCCTTGTAAATAACTAAGCAAATTTGTTTTGACTTTTAGAACGGGTTGTGTTAGCATTTAGTGTGGGCATCTAAAGTGCTACAGTCTAAAGCAATAAAATTTTTCCCAGACAGTGGTAAACAGAAATTTGGAGATACAGTGCTACTGTTTTCCATCCCTAGCTATATGGTTTGCAAAAAGCAAGGCTTGGTGGATATTCTTCCATCTCATTTCTTCAGCTTATCATTAGTAGTTGGTATCTCTGGACAGGAAGAGAATGGCTAGAATGGTGAAGGTTTGAAGATCTCCTTGCCTGTGCCATGCCTGTGCCATTAGATTTCAGTCTGATGTCTCTGCATCTCTCTGTGCCACTGTTTCTGTGTGGCTGCAGGTTACTTTCATACTTATCTGTGCTTATTCTAAGTTTTGCTTATTGTTCATGTTTATAATGTGGATTTGACATGGGCAGTGGTTTTCTAAGAGTGGTATTTTGGAGACGATAAGGAACAGTGTGGAGAAATGAAAAGAGAAAGCTTTTGCTAATGGGTATTTTTTTGACATCTTTTCACTTTCCCTCTAGCCCATTCTTTACAGTTGCCTGGTGACTGTGCAGTGGTATGAATGCAATGTCATCTTAAATATGACATCTTCAGTGTCATTGCTAATGTTTTTTTCATGCGTTGATTCATTGCTGTATCAGGAGAGAAACAGTAGTTCATTTTATATGTTGTATCCTTGAGACTGATCTAAATACTGGGCTTCATTAGCCTTGGGGGTATTGAGATCTTGTGTATAAACATAAATAAATGAATAAATTTGTTTGGTGAAAAGTTCTTGTGTTTTCAAGTGCTTGAAACACTGCATGCAGTTGGTTTGCGGACATTGGTGTCAGAAGATACTCATCACTTACAGAAGGTTGTCCAAGTAGGTGATGCATAAACAAACTGGAAAGGAAAAGACCAATTTAATTTTTTCCCTGTTTTTTTTTAAAGTTTATTTTTAACTGAGGCAGCTTTTAAGCGCCTCAGTTAAAAATAAATAATCCAAAATTGCGCCAGGCTCAAACGATGACAGTTTTTCACTTATTAGTTTGTCTCTGAGATCTCTAGTTCTTTGTTCTGGTGGATCACAAGTGCCAAAATGCACCTTTGAAGCCAGGAATCAGAAAGCTTTGTACTTCGGGCTTTCTCCATACCAAAGGAAAAGGAATGAGAAAGGAAGCTAATGAACATGTGCAGAAACCTAAGAGAATGCCTTGAGGGAAAATAACTTATTTTTATTTAGAAATTCAGTCCTGCAACAGCATTTAATATGGTTTTTTTATATTGTGGTCCAAAATTTTCTTTCCTTTATACATGTAATGAAGGGCTTCTCATGAGCTGGTGCTCTGTGGTACACAGGGATGTTTGTCACTGTTTGTCATACAGGCAGGCTTTACAGTGTAAGGTAATTTTAAGGTGTGTTTCACAGTAATGTCTGGGCAATGTCTCTCTGTGAGAGATTTCCTGAATAGCTGCTGGACTCAGATTCTAGTCTGAATGCAAAGATTTGACTTGTTATATAAAGTGAGTTCTTACAAAACGATGTAAACAAAGTGAAAGGATTCAGCTTTGCATGCAGGAACACTGGGTTCTTTGGAAAGGATGCTGGCATTTTCCAGTAGGTTCTAGCAGTCTTGTCTCTGCAAGTGAGACCCAAAATATTTCATTCTACTTTCTTAAAGTTGATTCCTGATTACAAGGAATTTACAAACAATTGCTATTGCCAGTGAGGAGAAAGGTCTTAATATAGTTATAGAGTTTATTTTGTGAAGAGAGGAGAAATAATCAAGATTCAGCAAAGCATTACAACTATTTTTTGTTGTTTTAATCTTCATGTTCAGTTTAACTATACAGTGTCTGAAAATGCAGTCTTTAAATCACTTCATCTGCTTGCAGAAGCTAGACTGCACTGGGGAATATTTAAAACCCATATTCATGGATTGTCTATGTAACGTAGAAATACCTGGGGACAAGAGAAAGTCTGATTGCCCCAGTCAGGGGCAAAGGAAATAATTCTTTTTTCTCAAAAACAAAATTATTGTTTTATTACAGAATACCTGGGTACATCAAAAATCAGTTCAGCAATGAGCTGTTGCTTTTGTATTAACTCTGTGTGGTCATCTCTATAGTGAGAATACATAATTTTGGAGGTTTTTTCCTACAGTTTTTTAGACACCTGTGTGCTCAGTATATTTGAACCAGGAATTGATAGCTGAGAATTGTTAGGTGAACTTTGCTTTCTCGAGTAGATTAGTGGTATTGCCTACTTTACCTGGAGGCGTGGGTCTGTGGGTGTTCCTCATGGTGAAATGAGTGCAGTTATTGGGCTGCCGTTGTTTTAAATGCATCCTGTGATCACATCCAAAAGCTGTTTTGTCAGTAGAGAATAATGCTTAGAGGGGGACAGTGCTTGGGTGAGAGGACATAAAACTTAAGAAGTAACAAAGTGCCAGAAGAACATTCTCAGTGAATTCAGTAATGGCAGCCCTTCACTTTCTAGATAGGAAGTGAATTTGGGCTCACTAGAGCTGGGGGAGAAAGTGTAGCTGTGTGTTTCTCAAAGCAGGAGGATTTAGAAGGCTGCAGTTTGGAGAATTATAACTAGCTTCTTTTTTTTTGTTTCAAGTGCTTGGATCAAAGTGGAGCAGCTGAAGCCTTATCACCCTCACAAAGAGGAAATGATAAAGATTAACAAGGGTAAGCGCTTCCAGCAAGCTGTGGATGCTGTAGAGGAGTTTCTTAGAAAAACCAAAGGCAAAGACCAGGTGAGTGTGTTCTTTTTCACTGTGTGCATTAAAACAGGTTTTGGCATGAATCATGATTAGATGCTTTGTTATGTGAAAGGAGTTTGTTGCCTCTGGCAAGTTGAGGAGGATTGTGTTTTCCTTCCTTTGGTTTTTGGGGTTTATTTCCTATCCTCTATTCTTCCCCATTAAATCTTGTTTGGTGGGGAAAAGTGATTTTTGGATTATTAAATGACAAAGAAACTGAAGAGGCTAATTGATCTACTTGTGATGATTTTATAAATCAGTCTTAAGAATTTGGTATCTACTAGTCTTGTCTTCATTATTTTGGAAGTGCACACAGTCCTGGCAAGTCTTCAGGTGGCCTGTTCTGTTATGACGTGCTTTCTTAAACTGGTGTGTTTTTGCAGGAGAACTAACTAGGAACTTCACTCACTGACTCCAAAGGTCTAACAGATACGTAGTTCTCAGGTTATTGTGCTGTTGTTTTACTTGATAGTAATCAGGTCCTTCACTTCCTTCATTTTGCATGAAAATCATTCCATCTCTTCTCTTCTTTCCTTACCATCTTCTATTCTGTAATCTCTCAGGCGTCTTCCCATAACTCCACTGAAGAGAAGAATCGGCGTAATTCGAGTGAAGAAAGAGGCAAGCAATCTGCTGGTGAAGAGAAACGCAAAGCCAGTTTGTCTGAAGGAAAGGTGAAGAAGGGCACAGGGGAAGGAAAAAAGAGGGTTTCTTCTGTCTCATCAGAGAGAGGATCAAAATCACCCTTGAAAAGAGCCCAGGATCAGAGCCCCCGAAAGCGGGGGCGTCCACCCAAGGATGAGAAGGTTTGTGTTGTGCATGTCCGCCAGTGCCCGTGGACTTGGCAGCTGGACTTGAGGGCTGACTGGCACCTTGACTAACAGGCCAGCAGGAAGAATCAGTTCAGTATCCCTTTTTTAAGTTTTTCCATGTTGCTACTTTTAGACCATTTGGCTGACTGATACCATTGGCAAGCATATTGTTGATTCTTCCTGTGATTTTTACCAGTTAGTTGCTGTGAGTGGCTCTGTTTGTATCTTTGAGAGGGCTTTGAAAGCTGTATCAGGAGACTTTATTCTTTCGTCTTGTCATCCCTCGAGTTCAGTTTGTGTGGGAAGGATTAGCAAAGAGATACGGGTCTTCATCTGGCTCCTGACTTCTCCCATCTCATCTACTTTGTATGATCAGGTGATAAGTAGTTGCTCAACGTCAACCTCAGTACTCATAAAGAGTGAGATATCTTTAAGGGCTAGGGCTTAAAGAAGAAATTCGTAGCTTGGGGAATCCACCAGAAGAATTGTCTTCATTTCAGCTTTTGTGCTTTAGGATATGTTCCCATCATCCATTATAAAAGAGCCTTAATATTTTATTCCTACTACTTCCCTGATATTTCTCTATGTTGTGGCAGCACTTTGTCTACCCTCATATAGAATTCCAGCCTTTTTTATTATGGAACTCACTGTTGCGGTCTAGATCTTCCTATTCCAAATGGATATTTGTTTTAGTGGATTATTACAAGTCATATCCTTCATCAGCAACTACACCTGAAGACAACTGGGAGACCTCAACTGAAACACCATACAGCAAAGTGCTTGCTCATCTGTGCTTCAAGGGGATCATGATGTGCTTCACAGTCTTTTCTTTCAGTCAGGATGCAAGTCAAGATGGTGGTCCTTGCTCTCTGGGATTGTGAATGGATTGGCCTTCGCTGGTTGAACAACAGACTCTCTCTTGATGTAGTAAAATGAAGCTGATCATCTCAGATATTAGCTGTGAAGGCATCATAGAATAGAGTCATAACATATCCTGATTTGGAAGGGACACACGAGGATCATCAAGTCCAATTCCTAAGAGGTTAAAGGAAATATTGGCTCTTTTTTAGCACCAATGTCTGTGAAATTAGGTTGCGTAACAGATCCCATCAGTTTCTTCTTTTGAGGGAAGCTGGAGGAGGGGAGAAATGTATGCATATTTATGAATTAAAACTAATAATTACAGAACTTGTCTTGACTGATGCAGGAAAATGCTTCGTGTCTTCCTATAAGCATGTTGTGTCTCCACATATTTCTGTTTAAATAAGCCACAAGACCTTTTTTTTTCACTTGCAAAGTGATTCTGTGTCTTTGAGCTAGATTCATTCCAAAATTAATCAAAACTAATGGCTGGGTGAATTCTGATTGTGATGACACATTGCATTGCATAGGTTTTACTGTGTTACCTACCTCAGGACATCAGAGTGCTTTGAGTGAGCTAATTGTGGTAGTTGACATTATTTTACTGGCACATGACTAGCAGACTGATTTTAAAGTTGCCACACAGTGGTGGCCTGCTGTGTGATAACTTCCTGGCCACAAACCAGGAAATTAGCAGGATAAGGTAAGAAAGTAAGCCTTATAGCTTCTTGAAAGTGACACATAAAATAATTGCTATGCAAAAAAAACAATACTGCCTTAATACTGGTTTTCAGCCTATGATATAATTTTAAAATCTTGTCGTCTTGCCTGGTTCTTATAAATTCCTCAAGTTCTTTGCCCTAGAGTAGAAAACATTTATGCTGTTGTCCTGAATTAATATGATCCTAGGATTTGTGGTTTTTTTTCCTCTGTCCCAGTCCAAATTCTGGCTTCCAAGTAATAGGAATGCATAAAAATCAAGAATCCAGTTTTTGCTGAGATGTGCTCTGTCTAGAAAGGCTCTGTGGCCATACATGAACATTCACATGCTCTTATTTTTAAGCTTATATGAATATATTTGAAGGAGCAGCAGAACTTCATAGGTATCAAAGCAGGTTTTATCCACACTTTACCAGCTGAAGTATGCAGGACTCTCCCTAGGCACTACAAGGTTGGAGACTGATGTCTGCATTGTCCTGCTAACCTTCAGACAGTTGCATTGTTCTGGGTTACCTCCAGGAGTCTTACTCTGGCTGTTTTTGCAAACAATGTTCTTCTCTTGTGCTTCTGTGTGGATACTAAGGTATATTGTGCATTTTCAGGAAGTAGTTTCAGAGGGGAGGTAATGTGGCTACATTTCTGAACCCTCATTTCAGAGGAAGACAGCACGTATTATGTCGAAGTCCTGTGCATTCTGTTCATGTAGCATAAAAACCTAGATGTCTATAGCATATATCTGACCTATAGCATAGAGACCTATTTTAGCCTATATGTTTTGGGGAAATAAAAGATAAAGTTTAATCTGCTCAACAGTAAAAACCCCAGTATGTTAAATATTATCATGATACTACAAACCGGGGCCTGTGGAGCAGATGGGGCAGCCCACGTACCAGTTTGTCACATGGATTCTGCAAACTTGAGCAGATGTGGCAGTCAATCTTATGCTTTGAAGCTTCTCCTGAGAACAGGTAGGCTATTCTGTTGTGACAGGGTAGGATTAAAAGAGTTCAGACCTCTGATTGTAATGATGTTCTTCACTCATTTGTTAAGCGTTTTGCATCCACCAGAGGAAAGTATGTGATCAAGCATGTTTGTTTTCTGCTCATTGCATAAGTGCATTGATTCCTCTTAGGTATGAAGAATGGACTCTCCAGAAGCCATAAATCTGGTTGAAATCCTTAGTTGATGCTTTTCTCACCTCACCTGTGTTGCTAATACTTTGTGTTTAAATATGAATGCTGCTGGAAAGGCCTGTGAAATTGAAGGCTTTTGTAGTGCTTTCAGGGCTCTCTATGTGTGCTCGAATGATCATCGTGCTGTGACCTGCTCCTGAGCCAGGTTTTAAGCTCTTTCTGATCCTCCTTCTGTCTCCTCAGGACCTCACAATTCCAGAGTCAAGTACAGTGAAGAGAGTGATGACTGGAACAGTAGCTGGATTTAAATGGCCACCGAGTGTAAGTGAGGTGAGAAGCTTTACAACATCTACCTTCTGAGTTTGTGGCAGCAAATCTAGAGCCTTTTGTTAGGCTCTTAAACAGTGCGATCTTACCTTGTCTACGAACATACTGCAGTATAACGAAGTTGCACAATATCCCTGATAGTTCAGAAGTATGCCGGGAAATGAGATCTCTGTCTCTGTGGAATTACTTGCAGATTCACACTAAACTTGCTGTACTAATGTTTACACTTCTTGTTTCAAAAGCATTTCTGTGACTGACTTCCCGGAAGTGGAGGTGATGTAGATAGTCTCTTCCTGTCTGAAGCTGCAAGGGGTGCTTACATTTGCTTTCCTTCACAAAGCAGCTTTTGAAAGCCTTTAGATTTTGTTGCATAAATGAGTGATCAGTAAAGCAGAGTAAGAGCAGTGTGATTGCAGGCTAGTATGTATGATGCTCACATACATACTAGGGGAGATGAGGCATCTGGGCCTTCAGTCCTTGTTGCTGTTAGGATGGGTTTGCTTGGCATGTGACAATCTCCAGTCAATTCCCAGAATGCTGTTTTATGGAATTACTTAGAACCTGGAAAATAAGTGTTTTCATTTGCTTGGGAGAGGAAGAAGCGGAAGATGAATTTTCTTCCTCCCATGGTAATATTGCTTGTATACTTCTTTGGTTTTCCTACAGATGTACAAAAATGAGGTGAATGGCTTTGGTTTTGGGAATGAAACAAAATGTAAACTACTTAATTGAAACAGGTTCCTTGTGACAGCTGATACATTTTATGTTTTCCGCCTTATGCTATTGCTCTCATGCAGCTTAGGAGAGCAAGGGAATTGTGCTGTGGTAACTCAGTGACTCTCTGGATTTATTTCTGAGGCTGTATTTTCTCTCTTTGTAGCCTGTGAAGGACAGTGATCCACACTTTCATCACTTCCTGCTGAGCCAGACAGAAAAGGTAAGGATTTGGCAGACAGGATCATGTTGCTGGGTAGCTTGGAGTCCTGCCCTTTGCTGGAACTGAGTACAAGGAGTATGCATAAAGAGCTCCAGAATTCTCTTCTTGAGGGGATGGCAGTTAGATTAGTTGAAGTACTTCCAAGCCTTAAGATTTAGAGTGATTTAGTACAGTGAATAGTTTTAAGTAATTCAAGATTATCTAGCACTAGTTTTTGACAGATCTGATGTAATAAATTGTGTAGAATGAACAGGAAAAGCTTTTTTTTGTTTAAAAATCCTGTTGTTTGATTGTTTTTGATGGTTGTCCTGTCAGCTTCCTCATCTGGATAGGCTTGCCAATTCACTGAATGTTGCAAGAGAACTTCCAGGACCAGAAAAGCTCCATGTAAAATACAGCCTGTTTATCTCCTGAGAGTCAGAAGTCTTGCAGGATTTTATAATCAGCAGTGAACATCAGGAGGAAAAGGAAAGATCAAATTAAGCATAAAAGGATTTATATCTCGCTGAGGATCGGGGCAGAGCCAGAAGGATTAAGAGCTGCTAACAGTTCTATCTGTACAAGCTCACAGTAAGCAGAATGGGGAGGAGCAGCCTTTGCCTTAGCATTTGTAGAAAGCCTTCTACATGCCTTCTCATATTAACCAGAAGGTTTTGGTTCCACAGCTGCAGAGACATAGTGTGCGTAGATGAGAGACTTCATGGCAGGCTTCAGAGAACTAAATGTAGGAGTAGGGATGGCGCAGGTTCTGGTGCCTCCAGAAGAGCCTGTTACAGGAACTACAGAAGGGAGTTTGCAGTGCCTCTGTTAGAAGACAGGCTGAATTGCTTGGGCAGGGTGGGAAAAAGCAATCTTAATATCTTGCAATATATTTTAGGTTTTATTTTCTCCGCTTGAGGGAAGCCCCAGAATTGTCCTGGTTTGAAGGTGGTGGTGGGTGGGTGAGCTGCCTGCTTCTGTGGAATAAGGATATGGTCTGTTTGCTCGGCAGAGTAAATCAGAACTGTCCTTCCCCTGAACGCTTTTGTCTTCTCCATACAGCCAGCTGTCTGCTATCAAGCCATCACAAAGAAGCTGAAGGTTTGTGAAGAGGTAAAGCAAATCTTCATTTTGATGGATGTTTATAGTTATGAGGCATTGCAGTTCTTCCAGAGCTGTGCATTAAACTGTTTTTATTATTATTTTTTCCTCTCTCTCTTCCCCACCCCCCTGCCCTCGTCCCCCCACCCCACTCCCTCAGGAGACAGGATCCACCTCCATCCAGGCAGCAGACAGCACAGCAGTCAATGGCAGCATCACACCTACCGACAAAAAGTAAGATCTCCAATACACTTTAGCCATTTCCTGCCCAGCTCACACATGCAGCCACTCTCCTGCCTGTCACTGAGAATGAATAAACCTAACATTTCCCTTTAAATGCACATTCCTTCTGTCCGTGTGTGAAACTGTTTGGGGGGCAAGGTGGGAGAGAGGAAGCTAAAAACAAAGGGGGCTGTGCAATACAAAATTCAAAGTAAATTCTGTCCTGGATATATCTGCAACTCATAGTGTTTCTGTAGTTGCCTTTTTCAGTCGGTCCCTCTGCAGCATGTTAGCACCAGTTTTCCTAAGTGTTGCATGAGATAGGATGATAAAGGGGGATCTGTCTCCAGTAGTTGACTGGGGTCCTTTAATCGCTCTCCTGAGCATGCAGAAGACAAGAGAAAGAGGGAGGTGTGTTCTCGCATCACAAAAACTTTGCTGTGTAGCACATGAGCTTTCTGGTTTCTCCTAACACCCCCATTCTCCTTTATAGAGTGAGAGAAGGCTAACTTCAGCTTCCTGTAACTTCTGCTCTGTTCAGATTGAGTTCAGGCCACTCTTGCTGTTTGCTGTGGGGGCAGTTCACATGGGATGTCAGTTCTCACTTGTATTGCAGGGGAACAAAAATTACAATGAAGCTGTTCAGATAAAACAGTCTCTCAGGAAAGTGCATCTCAGAGGTAGGTTGTGAAGGAAGGAATACCTCTGCTGGTTTCGAGACTTGAAAATAGGTAGACCTTATTTGGGCCATGTAAGGATCCTGTAGTGATTTGCTCTGCCCTGTCTAAGGGCAGAAAGAGAAAAGGCAGCATGGCTAGCTGGGAGAGGACAGGTGCTGCTAATTCTGGTGTGGCAGGTGTGGCTAATTCTGCGGAACTAACTACTGGATTTGCCAGGTAGCTTTTGTTGTGATGTTGCCTTGGATATAATTGAATGCTTCAGAATCTCTTTGGAAACTGTGGGGTTTATGGGAAACTGCATGATGGGCAAAAGGGTTCTTGCAGCAATATCTGTAGGAGGAATTTTTGTTGCAGGTGATTGTAGAGACTTGGTGGCATATTGTCTCTTTTTTGAATGAAGGGAGCAAAATTCTTTCCAGCTTGTGGGAGGAGGGAAAGGCTGTTTTCTGGGACTGATGATGACCTGTACTGGCCTAATACTTCCTTTCTTCCTCTGTCTGAAATTGCATTTGTAGAACAGGGACTAGGTCTTTGGTCTGGCATGATGCTTATCACAGTAGTCTTTGCTAGATTTTGTTAAAACTAGGATGCTGATGTATCATTCAATTATACAAGCAAACATTGTATGTGTGACTTAGTTTTAAAGTCCGAAGATCAATAATTAGAGAAGCACCTGCTCATTTCTAAAGGTTCCCTTTAACTTCAGGAAGTCAATAACTGTCAACAGAAAGCACACAAACAGCAATTTTAGTAAGCAAAAAACTACACACAAACAATCCACCCCAAACAATCAAAAAGAATCTAGACCATCCAAACCTTTAATATTTAGGTGATCTTCTGAAATAGGCTAAAGACTTTCTTCAGGAAATTTTTAGGGATGCTTGGTAAGCAAAATAAATTCCAGCATGTTTTTAAAGCTCAGTATTTGCCCATTGTAGCTGTGGTTGCAGTAGAGCATGTTTGTTGGGGTATTTTTTTGTGCTGGTGATGCTCCAATTTGCTTTTCATCATTTCCAGTGCCATGAGAAACTAACACTGATTGCTTTCTCTTGCATTAATTTTTATCTATACCCTCAGGATAGGATTTCTGGGCCTTGGTCTGATGGGAAGTGGCATTGTCTCCAACTTGCTAAAGATGGGTCACACTGTCACTGTCTGGAACCGGACTGCCGAGAAGGTAGGCATGTGCTTAAGCCTCTGCTAAACATTCAGTTACCCCCTGTATCTCATGGAATCATCTGTCGATGATGTCGATGGTGTCTGGGAGGGGATGCCAAAGAAACACAAGGATATGCTTGCCACCTTGTTTTGTCCTGTTTCCTATGTGCTTGTTGGTGGGCGTGGCTAGGTGCAGCTGAGGTCTGTTCTAGTGTGGTCTCTCTTATGTCAGCAGTCTCACCCCACTGCCTTTTAGTGTGAGAGAGTTGTTAGAAAGATTAAACCCTTGTATATTACACTCTTATATGTGCTGAAGAATGAGATGTAACATGCCTCTGAAAATACTGCTGATGTGAATTGCCATGCAATGTATTGTGCCAAAAAGGCCAGGTGCAGGGAGTTATCCCAGGAGATTGAGATATGGTAAGATGTACTGCTCAGCTGCAGGTTAGTCTACATCTATTGTGTTAGTCATGTGGTAACAAGTGTTCTGTCAAAGACCTGTGATGTCATGAGTCCAGGATGGAGAAGGGCTTTATAGGAGTATTCAAACTGAAAATGGAGCTTATATTGCATTGCACTTATATACTAGACAGTGGAGGAGGAATGTAGGTAGCTGGGGGACATCTGGTAGTTGTAAGATGCTGTGGAATAGCAAAGTGGGAAGGGTGCTGTGGTTACTTTGTTAAAAGGGGACTAAAAGATTTATATTTCAAGAGCAAAACATGGCTGATATGAGGGGATAGGGTAAGAAGGAGCTAAGATTTTGAAGCAGCAGCCCTCTGAAACACTCATCTCAGATGTGCATATTCCTGTTACTATCCGGTAACACATGTTGCTATGTCCTTTAACCAATTTTTTTCCCTAAATCTTCCTTTTTTCTGCTAATAATTTCTTGTCAAACCCACAACATGCTTACCATTTCACCTTAGGGTTTTGTTTCTTTGTGTCTTCTTTTCAAAGTTCTTCACCTGTTCTTCAGAAAAGCTGCAAAAGAGCCCTGCATGCACACTCATATGTGTGTGTAGACTGAGCAACAGAAGAAGACAAAGTTGTTGTGCAATTAACATGCCTGTCTCCTTTGGCGTTTTGTCCAGCAGTAGAGTTTTTACAACAAAATGCAAAGAATCCATTTGCTCTGCGTTTAATTTGTCTTACGTTTGGACTTGTGCCTTTTGCAGTGTGATTTGTTCATCCAGGAGGGTGCACGGCTGGGAAGAACCCCTGCTGAAGTAGTCTCCACCTGTGACATCACATTTGCCTGTGTATCAGATCCAAAAGCAGCAAAGGATGTAAGTATTAGCTCTTATTTTACCTCTGCTGGTTAGACTATGAGATGGCAGTCACTGAATGCTGGTTCTGATTCCTGCTAACCACAGTAGCCTGGGTCATTGTACATCTGAGCAGTGCAGCTGTGTAAAAATAAATGTCCTAACAAAAATTAAGCATTTAAAAAATAAAGTCTTTGAGGGGAGGTTAACCCTCTGGGAGTCTGCCACTGTAATGCCAGGCTCAGCTGGACTCCTGCAGAAGTGGGGTTTCTCTGCAGACACCCTATTGCTTTACCGCTCTTCTGTTCTCCACAGCTGGTGCTTGGTCCAAGTGGAGTGTTGCAGGGGATTCGCCCAGGGAAGTGTTATGTGGATATGTCCACAGTGGATGCAGATACAGTCACAGAGCTGGCCCAGGTAATCACTGAACTGAGACTCTTAATAGCAGCAGGTGTTCATTCAGCAGCAGTTCTTCAGTTTCTGTTGGTAATAAAACTTCTAGAGGTCTTTGGGAGAGTCTCAAGTTCCAGGCAAACAAGACAATATGTCAAGTCTTAACCAGCAAACAGTGTTGGATGAGATGTTCCTTAGTGATACCAGCAAAGTTGTAGATTTGGCAGAGCTGTTACCTGACACCATTGCAAACAGCCAAGTTTTGATCCCCTAAGAAATATTGGTAAACAAGTTGGTATTCTGTAGCAAACTGTAGAGTAAAACGCTGTCTGGATTAATCACCCTGTCTGATGAAATGCGTAAGCTACCTAGTTTAAGTGCTCTGGTTGGGGAAAATTATTGCCTTCACATTTCATTCTATAGAAATATTATAGGATTTCTGTAGAAGTGTTCTGATTACTTCTGCTATGGTATCTGTGATTTCTTTTTTGGCACCTTGCTTGTTCCCCACTGCCCTAAGGCAGCATGTGTGGTTTTACAAGGAAGGGAAACTTTAAGTTTTAAGTAGACATGTTGTTGATGCACTAGTGTGTAACATTAATTTGGAGAATGCAGATCATCCATATTAGTAAACATCTGGCTGAAGAGATGTGTCAAAGGCCTTTCCTCTGTGGGAAAGAGGGGAAAATATATTCTGGGATTCTTATGCCACATACACACCTTCAACATTGATCCCTTGGCCAGTATATGGTGCCACGACTAAGCATGTCAGTTCAGTTGCTTAAAACATGCACAGTAGTGATGGGTGCAAGAGGGTCTTGCCTAGACCCTTTTGGTCTTTATCACACTTTGCAGGATACATCACAATAGTGCTTTCCTCTCCTGTTGGAGCTATTTGTTCTGCTTTAAATTTCTGTCCTTAGCGGCAGGTATGCCCTAAATTTTGTTCCTGCTGCTGTTCGTGCACAGCTAACCAGAGATGCTCTTCTCCCAGGTGATAGTGTCCCGAGGTGGTCGCTTTCTGGAAGCACCAGTCTCAGGAAACCAGCAGCTCTCTAATGATGGAATGCTTGTGATCCTGGCAGCTGGCGACAGGGGTTTATATGAGGACTGCAGCAGCTGTTTCCAAGCCATGGGGAAGACCTCTTTTTTCCTAGGTAATTGAAACATGGCGGGCCTGATAGCAGCTTCTTAGTGCAAGGACTGGGAATTTCAGCAAGGAGTCTGAGATGTATATATCACCTTTTCTCTGTGGGGAGTGCGGGAAATTGGCTTGCTGCTCTGGAACTTGGCCAGTTTCAGAGCCTGCAGGCTAAGGTTTCTTTTTTGAATGCTGGCTCATTTTGGAGGGTGTGTGATACTTTTGGTTTTAAATCATATTTTCTTATTATTTCTCCATTCCTTTGAGCGCTTGGAAAATGGAAATATTTTCTGGAGTCTTTCAGGGCAAGGGAGAGATGCCAAATGCTTGATGACAGGAGTCTAGCAGTGTTACTGCTGTGTGGGCTGGGGAAGCAGGGCTGCTACTTCTCTTCTGTAGGAATCCCAATGGTGTGTCTCGCTCCAGGTGAAGTAGGCAATGCTGCCAAGATGATGCTGATTGTGAACATGGTCCAAGGCAGCTTCATGGCAACAATAGCAGAAGGACTGACTTTGGCTCAAGTGACTGGCCAGTCCCAGCAGACCCTTCTGGATATCCTCAATCAGGGACAACTTGCCAGCATCTTCCTGGACCAGAAGTGCCAAAGTAAAGTTCTCTTACATTGTTTTCTTACAGGTCATTTTTACAATCTAGCAGCTTTTCAGATAGTGGCAGAAGGTAGAAAATAACAATCTCATCTTCATCAGCCTGGGATAATGGTTATTTTAGGCATTCTGTAAATGAAGAGCTGAGTTCCCATTCCTTCCCCTTCATAGCTAGGACTTCTGAGAATCTGAGTTAGGAGTGCTTAGGGCTTAAGTCAGGATTTCATTGCAGCAGGGTAACAAGCTGCGTAGAAATCTGAGATCACTTTGTCAGTGGGCAGTAGTGATATCAATCTGCTGTGGCCAGATGAAGATAGAGTAGAAAAACAGGAGAGCTAAAAGTAGTGATCAGCAGTGGAAAGAGATTGGTGTTGAATTACAGCCCCCTGGAGCATGGGCTTGGCTTACTTTTGTCATGCTTAGTTTTGCATGGGTTCCTCTCTGCAGATATCTTGCAAGGAAACTTTAAACCTGATTTCTACCTGAAGTACATCCAGAAGGATCTTAGATTAGCTATTGCGCTGGGCGATTCTGTCAACCACCCAACTCCCATGGCAGCTGCTGCCAACGAGGTAAGAGTTGTTGAGTGTTCAGATGTGTTCTTCAGCATTTATTCAACAGTGCCATTTGTCAATCAGAGACACAGATCAAAGAATTACATCATCTCTAAGATAGTGATTGAAATATTTTTTTACTAGGGTGGCACTGTATTTGTTTTGATTGTAGAGACCCTTAGAATGTTACATCAGGAAACACAGAAAGACCTGGCATTTTCTGGTCTGCACTTGGATTATTTGATAGACTGTGTGATTCTCTGGTTGCAGTGCTCAGCAAAGGAGTTTTTCTACTGGGAAGAGGCTTCACACAAGAGCAGGCTCTGATCCTTTTCTGATTTCTCTTTAGGTCTATAAACGAGCAAAAGCATTGGACCAATCTGACAACGACATGTCCGCAGTGTACAGGGCCTACATCCATTAGGCTGCACCCTTCTTACTATTCATACGATGATGATTGATTAATATTATTATGATACTGGGTTTTAACTTTGGACCAGTCCATCTCTGTCTTTCCATTTCCTTTTATATACAAACTTTGAGACCTGCTGTGGTGAGCCTTCCACTGTGGCAGGAGGGGGGAGGAGGGGGCTCGGATTGTTGCAGTCTAATTAGAAAAATCCATGCCATGCACTGACAGTCATGAGATGAAACAGCAGCAATTGTTCAGAAGCTCTGAGGCAACTCTGCCAGAAATCTGCTGCTTGGCTGCTTTAATTTCCTCTTTGTTTGCTAGTCCAAGATGCTGTTTCTAACAATCCCTTTTCTTCTTTGCTGTGAAATAATGCAAGTGTTGGACTCTCTGCATCAAGGGGACAGGGTGACATACATCCCATCTACCTGTGAATATCACTCGAGTCCTTGGTCCCAAGTAAGGTGAGGAACATGCCTGCTAATTAGCCACTGTTAGAGAGCAAAGCACCTCCCATGGAGGAGAAGGGCAGTTCCAGAGGGTAAGGGGAGCTGAGTGCAACACTGTCTTGATTCAGTTTCTTTTTAGACTTCCACTTCCCCACCTTGATGGAGGAATTCCTGTACTGTTAAAGACAACGCATTACATCCATGTCTTCCCCTGTACAAACAACTACAGCTTAGGGAACACAAACTGTACTGAAAATGGGAGAATGCCTATGTCAATGGCATTGAGGCTCCTGAAAGGCTTATCACAGCCCATCCAAAACATCATTGGAAAGTAACACCTTTGCATAGAAAACTGCAAGACAAACATAGTGCCTATAAAACTGGGCTAGAGATTTTACTTGTTCCTGGCCTTAGCTTATGTTATGTTACTACTTGTTTGTTTTTTTAACCCTTGTAGTCAATAATTACAAAGGTGTCTTGGATTGCAGCAGTGTCACAAGCAGAGTGGTGAGTCTGAAAAGGGAGAGAAGAATGATCCAAGAGATTCCTGAGCTCCTTTCCACGCTCTCTGGCCTTTGCATGGTTGTCACATCTCTCAGCCTGTTTGCCCATCTGTAAAGGTGGGTGATGGTTACCTACCTCACAGGGATACTTTTGTGTACTGACTAGTGATCTTTATACATGTCAGATTTTCCATACACTTTCTTAGTGTTACTGCTTTGGGTACAAGATAGCACAGCATAAGCCTTCTCCCTGTATCTGTGTACTCAGCTTGTGGCCAGATACCAACTTCTAGAAAGACCAGTAACTGAGACTGGGGAGGCTAAGACTGCTGCTGAGCTTTAGTCTAGAGATGGGTGACATGAACTGCAGATGCCAAGGCTAGAGATCAGAGATGCTCTCAGTGAGATAGCAGAGCAACCCAGAGTCCAAAGGAAAAAATGCCTGTCACAAAAAATGCACGGAGTGTGGCTTGGTTTTTGGTTTGTTTGGGTTTTTTTTTTCCAATTCTCAGTATTAGCCTTTTGGGAGTGTTCTTGCATTTTAAATTCGAGTGTTAGAAAAATGCCAGTGAGAAACTTTGGCCAAAATCACTTCTCAAGTGGTACAATCTCCTTCCTCCCTTGGGCTGGGATTCTGAAAGGAAAGAAGACAAATTCAAATTAGGTTGTGTTCCTGGCATCTGCCCCTGCCACCCTATTTTTTTTTCCTAGGAACTTAATGGCTGTGTCAGGAAATTTTCCCTGGGTTACGATTTCTTACCAGTCCTGCTTTGTGCAGCATGTATGTATGGTTCAGGGACACCTTGTTAAGAAAGAAAGTGTCACATACTCATTTTGTCACATATTCATTGAATCACAACATCTAATGCCTTATGCTGTAAATGTTACTTTGAGTATTTCACCTCCTGTGATGACTGTTCCTTGTGGGCTAATGCTGTATTCTGCATTACTTATATCCTGTAGTGAACACATGGCAACAGAGCTGTCAGACCTCACTGCCTGTTGGCCACTGTGTGTGGGCAGTGGTAGTTCTACTCCTGTGTTCCTTTGGCAATGCCACTGCCATTCTGTATGTAGGTATTCACGTTAAAGGCATGTAAAATTGCCAGGATAGCTAACCATTGACCTGCTTTGGCACACTGTTCTCCACTCAGAACTCCACAGTTAGCATCTGAAGTCTTTTGTTAAACTTACTATAGTAAAAAAAAAATCTCTCATATGAATTGTGGATTGTGGGCATCTGAGGGAAGTTGTGGGTTTGGAGGCAGGAAATGAGACTAAAGGAAAAAATTTTGGGGAGAAAGAAGGAGGTACTGTCCCAAGTGCAGAGCCAATTCAGTGGCATCCCCCACCTGTCCCTGCCGTCTTGGGCCAGAGCGACTGTGAATGGTTTGAGCAAAGGTAATGGAGGATCTTTGTTAGTTTGTGGTGCCTCTGGATGCAGAGAGAATGCCAAAGGAGCTCTCAAGTCCTGTGGCAGGTATTTCATAATGAATTCAAAGGACCAGTCCCAAAGCAGCTCATTGCTGCAGGGTTTGTTTCTAGAAATACTGTAGTTCCCAGAATGGAGATGGTTATTTGTGTGGGAGTGGCAGATGTGGACTAGTTGAATACTGTAATTTATCCTGGAAGGGTCTGACTGCAGCTTTCAGCTATTGTGGGTGGCTATAGAGTGGCTGTAGTGCTGCCTGGACAGCTGTACAGTCACAGGTGTGCCCAGGAGAAGCAGGAGGAGACCAAAGAGGTCTGAAGAGGAGGGATGGAAATGGGGGAATCCAGACTGTTCCAGATGCCAGTTGAGATTGCTGTCAGTCTCACTCAGATTTTTGTATTTATGTCTGTAGCCTCTGAATGTGGATTTGAGTCTGTTCCTAGGCCTGAGATTGGAGGGAGGGAAGTGGGGGAAGCAGTGGATTGAGAGATGCTCTAATAAAACTGGCTAGTTAAATGTTGTCCTAATATTGTTGACAATTCTGTAAAGTTTCTTTTTATGAAGATTTGTTTTAGAAGTTTGCTTTTTTTGACTTCCTCCTTTTTAAAGAGAAAATGTGACACTTGTGAAAGCTTGTAAGAAAAGCAGTTTCCTTTTTCCTTGATGATAGATCCCATAGTTCATTAAGGTTGTGAATTTTTATTTTCCTGCCTTGTTTTTAATTAACATTTGTCACTCAGAATAGGATGTGTGAAAATGTTTAAATGGCAAAGATTTTTTTTTTTGTGCAATTAACAAAGCTACTGGCAAAAAGAATAAAACCTTTCTTGGTAACAGAATGTTCTTGTGGCATTTTCTAAAGCCTATCAGAGCTGTCTTGGGGCATTAAGGAAGTATGTGTTCCTCTGAACACTAGAAACTCAGAGCTGCTGAAAACCAAGTAATCTGAAAACCGAGTAATCCTGAGAGCACTTCAGTCATTGCTCAAGCTTGGAACTGTCAGTGAGGCATTACAGAGGGTAAGTTTGGATAATTCCATGCTCTGTGTGCAGAGGGCTACGTGCATCTGGGATGAGAGGAGGATCCTTGGTTTTAATGTTCTGGTGTTGATGTTAACTTCTGTTAAGTTTTGGGCTGGGATCTTCATCCTTCTGGAATTTGGGTTTTTTGAGTCCAGTGGAAGATTCTTGTCCATCACAGGAGGGTGGAATGAGATGAGCTTTAAGGATCCTGTCAACCCCAGCCATTCCACGATTCTCAGAACAGTAACTCAGCAGTCAATTTGGTATTCTAAGATATGATCCTTAACTGAAATGTTTACAAGCTCTGAATACTGCTTGTGGATAACCAGATAATTGGACAGCAGTAGCTGTTCCTGCCCTGAGGCGTGAGGGTGAAATGAAGTGTATATAATAGTGGGTTTCAGGTGCAGTGAGTTATAGGTGCCCGAGGAAGCACTCTTTTTTAAGCACTGTCATTAAAAGCAACAGATAGGAAGTCGAGAGCTGTGCTTACAGCAGGAACTGGGGCTGTTGGAAGCTTTACCCTACCCTGAAGGATCATTCCCATCTCCCACCCCGCCGTGGCTGATGTGGTGAAGATGCTATGCCCTCACCTCTCGTCTCACTCACGGTACAACCGTTGTGAAAGGGAGCTCACCGACTTCTATACAAAGACCTCACTGCCAGGATAAATGTATTTATTTTAAGAAGTGATGAAACTTCCACTCATTTGAGTATTCCTACACGCAGCTCATTTCGGTCGTCACCGATGTGCCCTGGGGACGGGCTCGAGGGATGTGCGGGCGAACGTCCCGCCCTGCGTGACGTCGCGCACGGGGCCCCGCCCTCACGGGCGGCGGAGGGAAGCGGCGCTGTCCAATCAAGCGTTGCTGGGACGTGCGCGTAGGGTGCTGGGGGCGGGGCCGGCAGTGTCGGGATGGCGGCGGCGATGGCGACCCCGGGGGAGCGGGTGGTGCTGGTGAGTCGGGTGGGCGCTCGGCAGGGCCAGGGCGAGCGGCAGCGGCTTCTCCCTGCGCGTGACAGCACTGCCAGGCCCCCGCAGACTCGTTCAGTCTGGCCGGGCTCGGGCGGGGAGCCGCGGGATGGCGGCAAGGCCGTCGCCTGCGCCTGGCTCCGGCGCGAGCGCTGTGCAGGGGCTGTCCAAACCCAGCCCTAGTGCAGCTGCCTTGACTTAGGGCGCTGCCGAAGTTCCGTCATGCTGTCGGGACAGGCTTTCGGGCCGGTGCCCGAGCCCCGTCGCCGTTTGGCTCGGAGGCCGCGGCCTCCTCCGGCCTCGCCCAGCAGCGGCGCCTGGGTCTCTCTGTTATTGGCGCCGCTCTTCCGATGGGCCGGGTGGGGTTGGGTGGGGTGGCAAGGACGGGGTCGCCCTCCTCCCGGTACACCGTGAATGTGCCCTTTGACCTTGGTGTCCCGCTGAGGCGCCCCTCGCATGGCGGGTGCCCGAGCCGCCCTAGTGAACTGGTAGCAGCGGGGACGGTGCAGAGCAGGCGTCACTGCGGCCTTCCCGGGACAGGATCGCCGAGGAGGAATGAAATCTCCGGTGTGGAGAAAGGGTTCAGAGATCTGTTGGTCTGGATGGAAATCCACGTAGGAAAACGGGTTTTTCTAATGTCATATGGTTTTGAAGAGTATGACCAGCATTCCTCAAAAACACAGCTGTGCAGCGCACAGATGTGCACAAACTTGACTTAGTCCAGAATTAATGGGCAGGGAAAAGGAGATTTCTTGCTGTGACTAAAGGGAAGAAAGACACCAATGCGCATTTTGAGTAGAAACACCTACGCGTTGCTGCTAGATGTTGGAGTTACTCAGGGTATCTGCTGCACCCATGGGATCACTGTTCCTTTGGGAACCTGGAGGATGCCATACATTAAAGAGTGAGAGTTGCACATCCATCTTCTCTCTAGTGATTAGTGACAGCATCTGAGGGAACAGCATGGAGCTCTGTCAGGGGAGATTTAGTCTTGACCACTTTCTGGAAAAGTTTCTTCATCCAGAGAGTGGTCAGGCACTGGAAGAGGCTCCCCAGAGCAGTGGTCACAGCACTCTGCTTGAGAAATTTCAGGGAGGGTTTTGACAGCCCTCTCAGGCACATGGTGGAATTCTTGGGGCTGTCCTATGTAGAGCCCACACTTGGACTTCATGATCCTTGTGGCTCCCTTCCAGTTAAGAATATTCTATGATCAGAATAATTCCCAGAAACCCAAAAGAGGATTAAAGTGTCGAAGTCAGTGATCCTGCACCCAGACTGCTTTGAAGGATAACAGGGAATCCTGCCTGGCTTTGTTGTGTGTGCCTGCCTTGGATAAATGTTTGCTGAAACAAACCTGACTTTGTCCTTCTGGTTGTTGGGATAACTTTTGCATAAGGTGATGACTCATCAGTGGGGGGTTGGGTTCCTCATGGAGAACCAGAACCATCTACCAGAGAAGCTGCAAGCTTAAAGATCTGAATCGACTATAGCTTGCCTGTTTTTCTATGGGCAACCTGCTCAGAACTCTCCCCATAGAAAATTTCTCTCCTTTTACAGGATGACAAGTGGCAATCTTTTCTTTGTCCCATGCTTGCTACTGTTTCCCACTTCTTTGATGAACAGCATGGGGACTCATGGTTTAACAGGAACACAAGATATGCTTTGAGGGTCTGCTTTATACAGGCTTCTCTGTGGCAGCAGCCAATGGAGGCTCAAGGCAGTGAGTCATCAGATCCGAACTTGTTCATTACTGAATTTGCCCCAATGACTGGGAGTCCCCAGCCTATGTGTCCTCCCCCACCCCACACCCCCTTTTCAGTTTAATTGGTTTGGTTTTAGACTGCTATTGCTTGGGGATATGCTGGGGATGGGGATGCTAATTTTAGTTCTTATTTTTGTTTCTCACCACTTAATTAGCAACAAATTTGTCTTCAAATTGATTCAGTTTTGTGTGTGCTAAGAGTTGGTAATGGATCTCCTTAGCTTTACCTTGGCCCGTGATCTTATTTCCTTTTGAGGAAGGGGCAGTGAGGGAAGCTGGGTACGTGTCTGGCAGCCAGGTGAGTCCATCTCCACAACTTAAAAAGATGCCCCAGTTTTTGACACAGTAGTATTTTTACTTTGCTCTGAAAGTTGCATTCAATTCTAGGTTTTTTGGTACAGTGATTTGTGTACCAAATTGCTTTCTTAAAACAAAGTCAGGGCAAAAATGAGGACAGTTCATTGGACTGGGGTGGAGAAGTGGAGATGTGGAGACTGAGGTGTTTCAACAAATCAGGAAAAAAACTTTAGTTCTCCTTTAAATAAACTGTGCAGAAACAACAGTACACTTGAAACTTAAATAATTTTGGCATATGTCCGAGAGATTTGTTTGCAGTGTTTGATGTCTAATGATTCCACTGTTATTTTTTCATGACATAGGAAGAAGAATTTAAATGGCTTTTACAAGAAGAGGTCCATTCTGTTTTGAGACAGCTGCAGGATATTTTGAAGGTGAGGTTAATTTCGTCTGAGTTTTGTTTGAACTTCTGTGTAAGGAATGGTGATAGGTTTCCCCTGCAGGAAAGAATTCTTAGTAGAGGCTGCACAAAATGGTCATCCATGCATGTCCAGTTCTTTCCATAGTGCTTGCTTGCCCTCTGCTCTTGAGGACTCACAGTAAATCTGATTTCCCCTAGATTTCTCTGTTCTTTACCCTCTCCTGAGAGCTGCTTTGAAAAGGTACATGGAGCCAGCCAGACCTATCTGCCAGGCATTTGCATGAGATATGAATATTTTCTGGAACAGAGAATCTGAATCTGCTGTAACTCTGATGTGTGCTGGTGGAAGCAAGCAACATGGCCATTAGGTGACAGCTGCTACTTGTGCTGTAGTTACTGGCATGCGCTCTCCTTGTTCAAAATCATCCTTTCCTCAACCTGCTCCCTCCTCTTCTGGTACCTGCCCCTTTCAGAGGCCTGATGTGTTCAGCTGAAGCAGATGGGCAGCCCTTTTCTCAGCTTTCTCCAGCCTGAGCATGTGCTGTGGGGCTGACTCTTTCCAAGCAGCCAGCGGGAAGCTGGCCATAGGGAGTTCGGTGCACTGTGAATGTACTGTGTGTCTGGTGGATCAAAGTTCGACAGGCCCAGCCCCTTAACACTCTCTGGCTTTTGGAGGGTATGGAGTGATGAAAGAGCAGGGCCAAAAATGTGAAGGTGAGGGGCGAGTGCCATAGTGCTGACTCAGAACCCCAGGACTGGAGTCAATGGCAGGTGACAATAGACTGCAATACCTTTATATACAGTACCTGTTTTGAAGAATTTATTATAGTTTTGAGGGTGAGGTGTGTAAAGGGCAGTCACCAGCCAGTATAACCAGATGAAGGGCTGGGGAGGGCTGGTGTTCTCTCCACACTTCCTTCATATGTAAGACCAGCTGTGATAAGGGGCAGTACCATGGTGCCTGAGAGTATGTAGAGCTGAGCTGTCAGGTGCTGCTCCTTCTGTGGGCAGCGTGGGGATCCTGCTGGCACTGCCCAGCTCCAGGGTGTGAGATGTGAAAATGCCTTTTGCTATGGGTTGCATGCGCTGAGCCTCCTCCTGGGCTTCATCTGTCCTGCAGTAGGATGAAATCGAAGTGCTCTGCTTGGTGGACTTCAGGAGGCTGGCAGAGGTGACTGCTACATATTCAGCCACTTGATGAAGTGGCTGAATATGTAGCACTTCATACTGAAGTGCTGAATATGTATCTTTGTTCTTGGCTCATGGTGTGCTGGGCCCAGGCAGATGCTCCAGCACTCACTGTGTTCTCTCTTGGGCAGGAGGCCTCCCACTGCTTTGCCTTGCCCACCAGTGGCTCAGGAGGAGCTGTCAAGCAAGAGAACTTTGTACTGAGCACATCAGGGTAAGTGGTGGTGGTCAGTGGGTCAGTTCCCTCTGCAGCAAAGGGTACAGATCCTGGAGGATCTGTGGTGTAGGGTTTTGCAGAAGCCCTGGAGTTATGGGTTTTCTTTAATAGGAGATTTTGTCTTAAGGAAAACAAACTAGCTTTCAAGGCAGGTGAAGGTAAGTCTGTAGCTCTGCTCCGGGGCTGCCTGAGCCAGCCTTGTGCCATTTTGTGCTGACACCTCTAATGTAGTCACTGATTCCTGACCATATGCCCGTGTTGCCGCGCTGCTGCTTCAAGGACCCTCGACTTCCCACACGGTGGGGAGGGGGAAGCCCCGGCTAGCAGGAGAGCACTGGCAGCAGCTAGCAGCGGGGGGCACTACCCAGGCGAGCCAGGGGCGTCCAGGCAGCGCCTACGGCAGGCTGAGCAGTGTTTGAGGAGAGCGGTGAAGGATGAAGGAAGCTGGGAGAAAAGAGGTCCTCTACCCCGTGGATGCAGTCCAGAGAGAGTTTATTCATCTCCAGGGGAAATTCCAGGGGGCAAAGGCGAGGGGGGACAGTGACAGCAACTTATAAAGGGGGTGGAACATAGGTAGAGATACATTACATGAACCAATGAGGGAAAACTGAGGAGGGGTATTGAACATAAGCGACACCAGAGGAAACAAATAATATACAGACTAGGGAGGGGCCCAGAGCACCTGCCCAATCACTCCCTGGGGAAGGAAGAAGTCTCTGGAAGAATGGGCAGGGCCCCGGGAGACGGACAGGGCCTGGGAGGGGAGGAAAGTGTAACAAATGGGGTAGTTGCTAGGGGAACGGGGGTGGAGACAAGGGGTTGGCAGCGTGCCCAGACAGGGAGGATACTATCTGGGGAAAAGGGGGAACCAGGACTGAACCATCGAACTAAATATGGGGTTGAAACTGGGGAAAACATTACAAAATGGGGAGAACAGTACAAAATAGGGGAGAATAACATAACTGGAAATTGGCCGCGCACCGCAACACTGTGTGTTGCCTCAGTGCTGTGGGCAGTTTGCCAAAGGGCATTTTTCTGATTATGACACAGGGAGTTGCAGTTGCAAGACCTGAATTCTGCCCTTGGCTCAATTTCTGACCCTGACTGTGGAGAAATCTTAAACTTTCTCCTAATCTCCCTAAAACAGCAATGGTAAATCTCCTTCACACAAAGCAAACTGAGGCTTGTGCAGAAGGTGCCATATCTTCTGCAGATCTTCTGAATTGATATCCAAATTTTGATCCTCAGTGGTCTCAATATTGGTGGAGTTCACAAGCTTTTCATCAAGCAATTAACCTTAGTCATTAGGACTGTCACAATATTGCAAGGAATCATGCAGTAATTCTGTACTAAGTTTGAACATTGTCTTCTTCAGATCTTAGTTAATTTAGTTTTCATTTGTTATTTTAAGTTTTCATTTGTTATTTTGATCTTGTAGTGTTGATCAAAAGAGTCTCTGATATAGTAAAATGTAAGGTATGGCCCAACCAGATGCTTCAGTCTTCTCCTCACACTGTTCGTTATACATGTGAGTCATCTTGCAGGACCTTTCAAAGGGTTTGGGGTGTGGGGCTTTTATTTTTTTAAGGTTGTAGGGTTTTACTTATTTAGGGTCTTTTTTCTTGGAATGGGGTGTGGGTTGTAGCTTTCAACTCCTGTAGGAATCATCTAACTCTTCAATGTCAGTAATTAATTTATTGTCTTGTGCTTGTGCCTGCTAGAGCTGTTTGTAACAGCAGCCAAATTGTTGACAGGTGATAAATGGAATCAGAATGGGATCAGAAATGAAGTTATGTTTTAAGGCAGAGCAGTTAGGGCAAGGTGGCCCATAAAGCATGTGACTGAAGTTCACCACAGGCCAAGAACTGGGAATTTGAAAGTGTGTGTGGTGTTCTGCTACTGGCAGGAGCAGTGTTCAGACCCTGGGCAGGAGGAGCCGTGCTGGCTACACAGGACGAGGAGGGGAGGTTTTAGGCTGGCAATTGATAGGTGCCTCTTGTGACATGTGTTGCCCAGATGTTTCCTCTCATTCCAGCACAGACCAGGTGAAAGGTGTGATGACGCTACAGGGAGATGCGCTGTGTCAAGCTGTGAGTACTTGCAACACTTCTTGCTTTGTATGGCAATGGGTGGGTGTCACCCTTATCAGCCTTTGATCACCTCAGGGAGGGAGGTCACCCTGGTTTTGTGTTACCAGTGATCAGTGTTCTTTGTCAGTTCTCTCTAATTGGTCTAGATGTTTCAGCAACCATTGAAATTTATCAAGATCCAGCATCTGATATTCCCTTCTACCACCACCAAGTGGTAGTGAGTGCTGTAGTCAACTTCCACTGGAATTCCTTGCCTTTACCACCTTTGTTGAGTAATAACAAGTTGCCTTGGGGACCTTCTGGGCTGAGGTCATGTGTTCTGCCAGGATCCTGATTCACTCAGTGCATTTCAACCTATTCTTTGTATTAATATCATCCTGTGGAAGCACTGAGGTTCTAGCTGTGCCAGAACTGCAGAAGGCAGTTTGTGAGGATGGTCTGGAAGTACGGAATGTGACTGCCAGCCCCCATCTTCTGCATACAGGCATTTCTTGCTCTCATGTGTTTGTTTCTTTTTTCAAGGATGTTAATCTGAAAATGCCCAGAAACAATCAGCTCCTGCATTTTGCATTCCGGGAAGACAAGCAGTGGAAATTGCAGCAGGTACCTGTTGGCTCTAGATGCCCATCCATCCACAGCCTCAGTGCTCTCTGAGCAGTAATTTTAGTCTATTGAGAGAGATTGTTATGTCCATTTCACATGAGCTACAGTGGTAAAAGCTAAGGGAGGAAGCAGGTGCAGTTAAATCAGTTAAATTGAGTTGGGGTGCCTGGATGGGCTCTTTTCAGACACACCAGTTGATCTGAAGGCTGTCTGCATAGCAGTCATGCTCCTGTAAAGGAATGCCTGAGGTGTCTGTGCAGGGCTGTCCCATGTCACAAGCTAGAAGGGCAAAGAGCAGCTTCAGGGGCATTGAGTAGCTTGTTCTCATTATCTTACAGATGCATTTGTTTACACTGAGAACAAATTATTGTGTTCAGTAGCATGTTTCAGTTCCCTCAGATAAGGAGTTAAAATAATGCAGTTATTCAGAACCAGAATCTCTTTCCCATCATTTTGCTGGGACATACCTGATTTCAGGACCTGAACTAGTGTCTGAAGACATGGTTTGCCTCAATTTGTCACAGCTGAGTAGGTGGGAGGAAAATGGATTCAATGTATTTCTTTGTGCCATAGCTCAGGTTTTTCTAGGTGATGAGTGCATTTGGCATTGAGTGCAGTTCCCAACATCTGCAGTGCAACATCTGCACTTAGTGGTGAAAGCTCTACCTAGTAAATTTGTAGAAATCTAGAAAATTGTGTACTTGGGATGTTAATACCAAACTTGACTGTGTTTGTTTATGCCTTACAACAAAGCAAGAAAGTTTTTGTGACAGCATTCAGCAGTGTCTCCTCTTTTGTAGCTATTTTGTACTGCTGCCTGGTTGGTAGACTTCTGCCAGCTTTTATGGAAAACAACTTCCTTTTTTTACTTGCATTTTGTGTTCTAACATTGTTCAGATACGGAGTGTGAGTGCCTAAAGGACTGAGCGCAAAAGCATTTAAAGTGGTTATATGGTGATCTGGCCTGTCTGAATTAAAAATGACCATCTCAAAGGAGTGTCTTCCTTTAATGAGTGGTGACAGTTGGTGTGTTGGAGTTTTTTTTCTGTTTACAAAGTGAAGTCATTGGTACGAAGTTGTAGCATAGGCATGTTTTTGAGGAATACAAGTGTAGACCCGTAAATTTTGAGGAAGTTGATAAGAAAACAAAGCAAAGTCAAGGGGGAATATGAATGGAGCAAATCATAACAGCAGGGTTGGCATTGCTTGGTTGAGTAGTGCTGCAAGGAGCAGTTTAGCTTTCACAGAGGCCTCTAGGAGATGTAAAGGCTGGAGGTGGTGATATTTGGAGATGCCCAAGTACCTGCAGTCTCTCTGCAGTCCGACAGTGGACTTAACATTCTCACTCTTCTCTCTGTGGCTTCCAGTGCAAGAGCTTTCTAAGAGCAGAGCTGTTCCATATTCCCTGAGCTCTGCGTTAGAAGGAACCGGAGCCGGGTCTGCGCCAGACAGGCTTCTACAAGGATGTAGAGCTGGGAACTGTGACTGCTGGAGGGCATTATAAATATATCAAACTGCAAATACCCCAAGCTGTGTAGCCTGTCTCCCAGCAGACACTTCTTGTACAAGCTTCTCTGCTTAGCTGTTCCATTTGCACCCTCTAATTTACTCCTTGGGATTGTTTTAACATGTTCATGCTGCTGCCTAAAATTGAACGCAGTTAGCTTCTCCCAGGGCCATTGTCTTCCTCTGGTTTGTCCTTGCTCTCATGAAAACAAGGATCCACCTATCAACCTTGCTTTTGTGAGTGTGTTCCTCTTGCTTGAGAACAACTTGAGCCAGCTGTGTCCTGAGTCTGGTCCGGTCTCACACAATGGCACAGCTTCTTGATGCTAGAGATGACTCAGAATCCCAACAATTTCACTTCAGAAGTACTCTGGGATACTGACAGAGACACTGTATTAGAAATCGGTGCTTGTTGCTCATTGATGTCATTTGTTTTAGCTCTGACAGGATGAAATCATTGTTCATGGTGTGAGAGCTGACTGCTGTATGCCATTACCAGTGAGAATTCCTACCAAGCAGTCATGGTCAGAGCGCTCCCAGGATGAGAATGCCTGATGTCACTTCAGGACAGGAGCAATATTTGTAGCTGTCAGGCTGTTCTGTATCTCCAGTCCATGAGTGGAGAACCCAGAAGTGCTTCTGGGAACCAGTGGTAGGTTTGTGTTAGACAGTATCTGACATTTAGACATGGCATTACATTTGAGAAGACACCATTCTTAAGGTCAGTGAGATAATTGGGGAAACCTTTACTTCTGAGTACGTGTTATTACAGACTGTTTCTTTCATAGGGCTGTATTTGTACCTTTGCAGATCCAGGATGCTAGAAACCATGTTAACCAAGCCATTTACCTGCTTATGAACAGAGATGCAAACTACCAGTTCAAAACAGGCTTGGAGGTGCTCAAGGTGAGGAGAAAGCTCCTGATGCTTGGGTCGGAACATGCATTTTTCTTCCCTCCATTTGTTGTTTTAAACACAGTTAATGCAGATTACTGTCGGAGTTTCTTAGTGGAAACAGACTTAATAGTCGTACCCATACATACCCATGTGAAGAAGTATCCATGTGACCTCATATTTTATATGAATCTGTACTAGTTTAGCATTAGTAACAGGGCTGTACATCCCGGTGAACAGTAATCTGAGCAGTCGGTACACTTTTACACACCAGTGATAATGTGGGAGGATATTCCTTGATCTTCTGTGGATGATGTTGTTTCATAACTCTGTTGATCAGTGCTGAAGGTGAGAGCAGCAGTGAGGCACCCATCAGTAAACAGAAGATGACAGTACTTGTGATTTACTGAAAATCTGAAAGTGACTTCTCTCTTGCCAGTAGTATTTTCTGGGGTCTCATACAGAGCTGCTGCTGCATGCCAGTGAAGCCCAACCTTCTGCTTGAAAATGTTCTCTGAAGGCAACAGACTTTCGGCTTGCTCATTAGACTTCATCGCAACATCAAACATTAGAAAATTCAAGTGGAAGTGAGGGGAGGTAACTTCATCTTAGCAGTCATGAGGTCTATAACAGACATGTTGCTTCCCCTTTTTTTCTAGAAGAGGAAGTCTGCCTGAAGAGCCTTTGAACTGTGGTTTCTAGCAGGATTGGCCTCACAATGAGCCGGTTCTTTTTATCTACTGCCTCGCTCATAGCTGGTTATGAGCAGAGGGAGCCCATGCAGCAGTTGGACCTGTGATGTGGGAATGGGGAGACCAAGAATGCAGCTTGTTTTTTTCCTTAATGCCTGTTCTTCTGAAGAGCTGATGATGAGTTTGTCGATGCCTCTGTAGCATCAGTAATTGATCTCATGTTGGCTTGGTATTCTTGTCATGAATAGCTGTTCTCTCATCAGTCGCTGGTATTGAGCACTTGTGACCTGTCTCATAAGTCTCTGATGGTGGTAAAAGTTAAACTGCATTTATGTGGGAGCCAGCCCTTTCCAATAAGTTCCTGAATTCCTGGAAGGATGGGGGGTAGTGGAGGTTGTTGTTTTAACACTTGCAGAAGGCTGTAGGGTTCTGCAGCACTCTGTCCAGAGCTGTCCAAGAATCATGCTCACCAGTGGTTCTGTACATTACCTTGTAGCTTATGGATGCTGTGATGTTGCAGCTCTCCAGAGCCCGAAATCGACTGACCACTCCTGCCACTCTGACACTACCAGAAATTGCCTCCAGTGGTCTCACAGTAAGTATATGATGATCTAGATCTCTATACAGGTCTGGCAGCATTGCAACAATTTGGATACTGGGCTGCATCTTGATGGAAGTGGGTTTCTGAAGTGTCTCCTGAGGCAGAACTGAAGCAAGTGCAAATCCTGATTGGTTTTGGCTGCTCTTTATCTTCCTGTGGGAATGCAGATGACTTGGGCATGAGGACTCTGGTTCTCTTGAGAGTAAGTTCTGTTCCCTGCCCAGGAGTATTGTCCAGGGATGGTTTGCCCTTGTGAACACTGCTCCATCCTCTCTTGTCACTCTCATGCATATATCATTTGATCAGGAGCAGTGAGAGCAACAGCCATTGCCTGCAGCTGCTCAGTCTTTGTTTCTCTCCTAATGTTTTTCTTTTGTCTTGGGGCCATTTTAGTGTGGCTTGGGAAAACGGAATGATATCCCAGCATTAGAAATTATGATCTTTTCACTGACAAAGAAACTAATTTTCTTGCCAGAAAATGTTCACCCCTGTGCTGCCTCCAGACGTCCTTGTGAATTTCTATATTAACCTGAACAAGCTGTGCCTCACTGTCTACCAGCTCCATGTGATGCAGCCCAGCACAACCAAGGTGATGCCTGCTATCTCATGAGCCTTGCGTAGTTTCTTCTCCTGATGTTCCACTGTGAGGAGGAAATCACACTGCTACCTGTTTGAATTTTATATTCAAACAGGTAGCAGTGAATATATGAATGTTATAGTCATAATATAATGCAGAAATAAGTTCAGCTGGTACTGAGTGTGTTTAGGTCTGCTGCACACAGAACACTGGCTCTAAATCTAGTTTGGGACATGGCTGCTTAGCCCAGAAGAACATACCAGTGCTCTGAAGTAAGCCATTTTTTAGCAAATGCTTTAAATATAGTTTGATAATTTTGTGTCATTTTGGAAGGGCATAGTTATATTAATCCAGATTACATCTGAGTAGCATCTTGGGTTTCCTCATGGAGTTTTGATAGATACTTTTCCGCTTCACCTGTTGCATGGGTCAACTTGATGTCCTGTGAAAACAGCCTTAAACTCTTAAGCTTTATGAAATGCAGTCCTTCCATTAGGAAGATTTTCCTAAAAATCTATATTTTGTTTTGCATCTGGATCTTCTCATCTTATTTCTGTAGTGATCATATTTGTAGCTACATTGAACTCAGCCAATGAAGGAATGAAGTCCTTTCATGAAGGAGCAGGAAGGGTTCTAATAAAAGGGATTTCATATTGTTGGAGTGTCCAGGCTAATAGAGCGTGGGTGTTTCTTGATGTCAGGCTACTGAAAGTGTAAGCCTTAAATGTCTTTCTTCTAAGTGGTTTGTTTACTACATCAAAATCCTAATGACCTTTTCCTTCTCTAGAACTTCAAGCCTGCTGGAGGGTCTGTTTTGCACAACCCTGGGGCCATGTTGTAAGTACAGTCACTACGAGGGTAGTGTACCTGGTTAACAGGTGTTGGTATGTCTTGAGGGTGAAATCCAAACAGCTACGTGCAGTTTCTATTATAGCATCTCTGAAGTGGAAAAGCTTGACTGAGTCACTTGCTGTGCCTGTGGATGCTGTTGTGTCTCTTGAATGACTTGGTCCTAAAGGACAGAATATGTGAATTTCCAGGATTCAGCCTATCTGGACAGTACCATGAGTTTATCTAGAGATGAGAGTTTACAACAAAAATGAGTGTTTGGTTATTGGCATTGCCATCTGCATTCCCTGCCTCTGTGCCTGTCTGGAATGAAGGGAAGTTCCTAACTTCACCCTTTAGCTTAACTGTAAATCTGGTCAGAGGTGGACTTGAGTGTTTGCATTCTGTAACTTTGCCAGGTACTGATTTAAATGTGATAGAAATCACCATAATCTCTCAATGGGAATGTATGACAGTTGAGTTCTATGATGTTGTGTGTGAAGCTGTGTTCTTCCCCCCGCCCGCTCCCCTCCAGTGAATTTGGCAGCCAGCGATATGAAGTCAGCCATGTCCATAAAGTGGAATGTGTTGTCCCGTGGTTAAATGATGCCCTTGTCTTCTTCACAGTTTCACTGCAGCTTTGCCAGCAGCTGAAGGATAAGGTAATGGCCTTGAAAAAGGGGCTTTGTTTTTAACTCTGGGTTTTGAGAGGACCTCAGATCTGATGTGATGTTACTCTGTTCAGCTTGCTAAAAATAAGGGATGAGTGAGTGTTCTGGAGCCAGGGAGCTAGCTGGCACTGCCTAGCAAGCAGCCATAGGATAAGTATAGTGGTGTGGCAGATGTCTGCTGAGCTGGTGACTAGGTGGAAAGGAGCAAGCAGACACTTGTGTGTTCTCAGTCATGAGGTGGGTGAGACAAAACAAGCAATCTACATTCCAGTAGATCGGTGCTCAGTTCCAGCTCTGCAACTGTCACCTTGAGCAAGTAACTTTGTGCTTCTTGAGTGACAGCAGCAGCAAACCTGCCCTTCAGTAGTGCGGTGCTGAACTATGTAATGCTGTGAAGCTAAGCCCTCCCTCACACATTATATGCTCATTTTTTTGTTGTTCAAATGGTATAGGAACTTACCTGCTTTTGTTCTTGCTTTCCAGATCTCCGTTTTCTCCAGTTACTGGAACTACAGGCCATATTAATTCTCTGTGGAATGGTCTAAGCTTTTACAGTACTTCACATGTCTCTCTTTGTTCTCTCATGCCAGCTGAGTCCAGGACAGCCTGAGGAGTGCTAGGGTTCACTGCCATATGCCCTGCACAGGGCAGGGTCAGTGTACCCAGAGACACAGCTTTCATAGCCTTGTCTGGGATTGCTGCAGAAGCAGGGCACCAAGCAGTGCTGTGTGGCTGGCAGGAGCTTCCATTGGTCCCTCTTGTGCATTGTGTGGCTGATACTTCCCAGGCCCCTGATAAGTTACACAGGTCTGTTAAAAGGGATAGGTGCTCTGGACTACCCTCACTAACTAGATCTGTGCATTGTGCTGTAGCTAACTCCTTGACTGTGAAGTGGCTGGGAAGGGGGGAAAACAGAAGCAGACTAACTTACACCTCTTCAAAGGTAGGGCATGTGGCTCCCGGTAGTGAAATATATTTCTCTTACCTGGTCCCGCTGTGCTTATAACTAACCCTGAGTGACTCCTTCCCTTGCCTGTTCTCCCTATCCCCATGTTACTGATTCCCCTTTGGGGATGCTCTTACTTGCTGCTGTTTGAATTCTTTCCCCCCTCCTCCAGCATCAATGTGATAATTATTTTTTTCCTAAGCCCTAGTTGGGCCAAATGGTCTTCTCCAGGTTTAGTATCTTGTTTTCACTACCAGCCTTTGGAGTTGCCCTAGTATACCTTGTGCAGTCTTTCATCTTGTCATTAAATGCAAATTGAGTACCATGTTGCTACTATGATTTGCTCCCTATGTATGCTACAATGTGTAACTCATACCTTTAGCCACTGCTAAATGTGAAATAAATGCCCTCATACCTGCAGTGCTCATGTGGGCTGTGAAAGAATGAGTATCTTGAGATTCTGTGCTCTCGCGAGTGAGAGGCTGTTCTTGGTTATGCATGCTGGGTTGTCTTTTGTTTTACTGGGGAGGACAGTAGTGGAGTCTCTATTAGCGGGGCAACACTTCAAAGGCTGAGCCTGTTTGCATAGCCTCAGCCCAGTGCTGTCTGATACTTAAAATAGTACCTGAAGTATTTTCCAAACATGTCTTGGAAGTCATGTTTGGAAGAGGCTGTAGGCATTCAGACTGGGGTGGGTTGGCTCATAGGGTCATTGAGAACATCTCTGGCAGAGTGGGAAGTCTCCAGGTCCCTGTTCAGGCTTTTCTCAGGAAGCTGCCACTGACCCACATGGCTCTGTTGCCCTTGGAAGTTTTTTGCAACCTTTTCATACACCTTTTTGTGAACAGGTGTGTGTAAATGCTCCCAAATTTCACTTGGTTCTGAATACCCTTGAGGAACACTGAAAGGGACAGCTGCTCTGAGAGGAAGGATGATGGAGAGCATGGGCAGCCGGGTTCCTCTCCCGCATCTGCTACTCAAGAGCTAGCAGGGGCAGAGGCAATGTCATGAAAGAAGTAAAAATTCTCAGGGATGAGATCCCAATCAGTGGCAAAGTTGGGCCTCAAGAGACCTGGTTTTGCTAATGAGGGTTTGGTAAGTGAACGGCTGGGAGAGTGGTTCCAAATACATAGCTGGTGGGGTTAACAAAATCCCCAGACAAAGACTTAGTAGTAGCAGGCAGCCTATCATGCATGCCAGGTGTGCTGCAGGCCAGTGCAGCCAAGCTCCTGTGGCAAGGGAAGGTCAAGAAAGGTGGTGTAAGGGGATAGACAGCAGTGCTGGGTGGGGACAACAGAGGCCCTATTGATCTAACCAGAGAGGAGCGGGGAGAAGAGTGGGCAACAAGGAACAGGCAGTCTGTGCTCACTGGTGCAGGGACACAGGGCAGAGTCGCCAAGCTCCTCTGGGACCTGGTTCCTGCTGGGCAGAACTGCACTGTGCTCTGAGCACTGCTTTGTCTTGCAGTGGACACGGATGTTGGGTGCTTTCTCTTAGAGTTGGCACTGATGTTGGGTCCTTCCACCACTTCCTTCCTTCCTGCCATCCCTTCCTTCTGCCCCTTCCTTCTGCCCCTTCTTTCCTCCCCTTTTGCTCCTTCATTCCTTCTGCCACTTCATTCCTTCTGACACTTCCCTTCCCTTCCCTTCCCTTCCCTTCCCTTCCCTTCCCTTCCCTTCCCTTCCCTTCCCTTCCCTTCCCTTCCCTTCCCTTCCCTTCCCTTCCCTTCCCTTCCCTTCCCTTCCCTTCCCTTCCCTTCCCTTCCCTTCCCTTCCCTTCCCTTCCCTTCCCTTCCCTTCCCTTCCCTTCCCTTCCCTTCCCTTCCCTTCCCTTCCCTTCCCTTCCCTTCCCTTCCCTTCCCTTCCCTTCCCTTCCCTTCCCTTCCCTTCCCTTCCCTCCCTTCCCTTCCCTTCCCTTCCCTTCCCTTCCCTTCCCTTCCCCCTTCCCTTCCCCCTTCCCTTCCCTCCCCCTTCCCCCTCCCCCTTCCCCCTCCCCCCTTCCCCTTCCCCCTCCCCTCCCCCACTTCACTGTAGCCCTCCACACCTTGGCACATTTACCTCGTCCTTCCCCAATTTCCCTGCAACCTCCCACAAGACATTTCACAGCCTATTGATATGATTACCAGTATTGCTGGACAGGATGTACCTTGGCTTGTCTGGCCCTTGCTGCTTAACCAAATAGCAGCAACTGGGGTTTTTCACCCCAGAGACACTTTTGGCTGGCTGTTTTACAGCTGGGCACGTGGAGACAAGTCCAGGCATGCAGGGGCTCCGGTGGCTGCGGGATGGAGCTTCCTCCTGTGAGAGGGGCCGCTCCTCAGGTTTACCTCTGATGGAGAAGCTTTAATGCAATGGTGAAGGAAAGGAGTTGGTTCTGATGGAGGGTTTCAATCCAGAGCTTTTATTCTGGCCCACAGGCCTCTGAATCCAGCAACAGAACTGCCCACACCGCGTGGTTGCTTGCCCTTTTACCTGGGGGGAGAGGGAGAGGGAAGGGGTAGGAAGCCACCAACCAGGTACATGAGGAGAGGAGGTCTTAAAGGACAAAGGACACCTGGATGGCCCAATACCCCCCCAGGGGGTAGAGGGCATTCTTTGAATCTGCCAATCACTCAACGCCCTTCTGGAATTCCAGGATTGACAGACAGTGCTTGGCAGGGGTCAGGGTGGGAAAAGGAAGGATGATTGACACACCTGGGAGGGAATCTTCAGGAGAGGGATCCAGGTTTCTGAGGTAAACCTTGAAATCACACTGCAACATCTCCCCCTTGTTTTGTTTAAAATGAAGAGGACTGGGTTTGAGGGGCAGAATGCTCACCAAACCATGGTTGGTAAATTGGCTCCTCCTCTTCAGGAGGGTCAGTGTTTTCCACTGAGGCTTCTATGTCATCCATTGGAGTACTAGGGGCTTCCAAATGGTAGACTTCAGGAGGGGAAGATGAGCTTGAAATTAGCTTGTAAACCATGCACTTGATCAGCCCAAAAACCATGCTAACAACTACAATAACAAGAAATAGGATCAAGAGTACTAAACCCACAGTTTTCAGAATAGATCCTAACCAGACGAGAGTCCCCAGCCTTTGAACACTCAGCCAGTTTTCTGTTTCTCTCTTGATGTTGTTCCACTCAGCCAGTTTTCTGTTTCTCTCTTGATGTTGTTCACCATGGTTTTTATTTTGTCCATTGTGGTGTGGACATTCTCTGCTTTCAATGACAAGTTGAGGCAGCAAAAACCTTCAAATTCTTCACAGCCATGGTTGTGCAGAAAGGAGCAGATAGTCTATGGCCACTCTGTTTTGAATGGTGGCTTGCCTGGTAATTTCCTCATCTGATAAGAGGTCGCTCAGGGCAGTAGAAGTGAGGTTTGCCTCTTTTGCAACCCAGCATTCCAATCAACCTAATTCTCCCATGCTAAGATCCATGGCAGAAGGACTGTAATTGCGGTGGCCTTAATTCTGGACCAGTGAACAATTTCTGAATTACAGTCTGTGTCTAATTGCCTTAGGTCCCTTTTGTGGATAGCCAATTTATGTGTATTGTGTTTTATTTGCCAATGCATTAAGATTTGTTCGATTTGGGGTAAACAGGCTCAGCTTGCTAAAGGCGCATGGACCTCCAAGCAGACAAGGGGGGAGAGACCTGCCCATCTCTGTCTCCACATATTAAAAACACACCTTTTGGGAGTTCACGGACTAGGACTGAATTTTTGCACCAGTTTTTGTCTGTGTAGTGTGGGTTACTAGGGTCAGGCTAGGTGTTCAGTTCAACTTCATAATATGGTAACCAGGGATTAAATTTAAAGTGAATGCAAAAGGTTGCATTCATGGAGCTTGAGAGATGGAATTCTTGTGGCTCCCTTTTTGGCACCAGTAAGTGTCTTGCCCACTCTTGCCATAATAGTAAAGGATTGCCAGCAGGGTAGTGACCAGGAGGAGGGGCGAGTGAGTTAACTTCATTTAAACCATTCTACGTTTTGTTTGGGAACTCTGGGATTTATAAGGAACTCCCACCAGGCAAGTTGAGAGGGGGTCAGAGGCTGTTGCTGTGGAGAGGCAGATGTGATCTTGTCCAAGGACTTTGGCCAAGGTGGTCCATATGTTTGCTTTGGGCTGAGGAACTATCTAGGAGATCGCTGGTGGAATGATTGCGAGTAGGACAAGGAGCAGACTTGGTGTCTGGTGTCTTGAGACTGCACACAAACAGTGGGATCTAAACCGGTAAAAGGAAACTTAAGACAGAAATATATTACAAACTATATCAGACAGGAGCATAAATGGTATTTCTTCCAGGGAACATGTGCGGCGTTTCTTCTCCAGACAACATTAGCAACCTGGGGCGCTTCTGTAGACTTCCTTGAGACCTTGGGGATGTAGGACCTTACCCATTTTGATGGAACGCATTTTAAACCAGAGGGAGTGGACACTCAGTGTATCCACGTCCCCATGTAAGCAATTTGTAAGGTCCCACTGTCTTCCAAGTCTCAGGGTCCTTTACTGAAACTGGAGGCTTTTCTTTCATTGACGTCTGTCTGCTCCCCCCAAAGTGGCATACAATGGGCAGATTCAGGCTGTCAAAAGAACAGTTCAGAAAATTGATTGTGAACAGTGCCCTGCACAACCAGATGTGGGGAGGTTCCACTTTCAGGACCTGATGTTGCTGGTCCAGGACTCTTTTGATATCACAGTGAGTCCTTTCTATTATGGCTTGACCTATAGGGGAGTAGGGGATGCCAGCCTTGTGAACTACTCCCCATTGCTGCAGGAAACTCCTGAATTCCTTGGATTTGTAAGTGGGCCCGTTGTCAGTTTTCAATTCCTTGGGGATGCCCATGAAAGAGAAAGCCTGTAGGAGGTGCTTTATGGCATCAGATGATGATTCTCCTATGTAGACAGAGGCATAGACCACTCCAGAAAAGGTATCTAAGGTATCACTAACATGAACATATTTTTGCCATCCGAATGACTGTATGTTGTGGTAATTCGAGTTTTTCCTGGGCCTTATATGAGTCCAAATCCGGCTAGCTTAAGACTCTAGCCCACGCAGACCCGCATAGACGGAGGTAAAAGACGAGAGGCGCTCTTGTCCACGTGGGTGCAAGTATCCTGTTTATTGGCTTGGGGCAGGACACAGGTGATGGGGTTACCCAGGTAAAAAAGAGGGATTGGAACTCTCACACAGGAGGTTTTATACCCTAGGGTATGAGGGGCGGGGGAGAGAGAACCGGAGCTAATGGGATGCCATTGGGGAGGGACGAAGTACCTGTGGGACAGACCAGGTGTGTGTAACAGGGAGGGTGTGTGAGGGGGAAACCATGTGATGAGGGAGGGGGAAAACCCGTCACCAGTGCAACAACTAAATAAACTATTTAGTGCAATACAACAGTATGTGTATTACATCAGTTTGCCACAGTTGACAACTGTTCACGCCCCTTGGGTTTGCTCCTGCATTCATTGTAGGGAGTACATGTTGTGGGCAATTGGGGCATATGGCCACAATCGCATTGTCCTGTTCTCGAGTGATGTGAAACTGACGAACTAGGCCAGGTGCATTTTAGTGGAAAAGCTGGTGGCTGATTTTTGCCTGGTCAAAAATGTTTGGGAGAGTGGCCATCTCTGCAGGCGCAGCAAGGGCATCTGCCCTTCTGTTGCCTTCAGCGATAAACCCTGTTAAGTCAGTGTGTGATCTGATGTGATCACATAAAATGGTTGCTCTCGGTGGGAGACTAACTTTACAAGTTTTGAAAGCAATTTGAAAAGTGTGATGTTAGACACTTCTTGCAGTATTGCTTGATCTGCCCTGGATACTACTCCTGCCACATAGGCAGAGTCTGTAATCAGATTGAATGGTTCTGAGAACTTTACGAAGGCCCTAACAACTGCAGCCAACTCAGCAACCTGAGGTGAACCTTCCACTTCAGCAATGTCCGCCTCCCACTGCTGAGTTTAAGGATCCTTCCAAGTCACAACGGACTTGTGGGATCTCCCAGACGCATCTGTAAAGACAGTCAGAACCTTTTTTTAAGGTCTCCTACTTTGAATGCTTCCCAATTTCAAAGTGAATTGAACTTTTTGTTTGAAAATTTTGTGGGCACACTGATGGATAGAAATTTGTCCTGAGCAGGAATCCAGAGCAAACTGCAACACCTTGTTTTCCTGAAGCAAATGTTCCAACATTGCCTTGGTAATTTGGCCCAATTTTAACCCAGTTGGAATGTGAACATACTCAAAGTCATATCTTGCCAGCTCCCTGATCCAGGTCTTAGCTTTCTGGATCAGTTCCGCTCCCAGCTCTTGGGGCTTTGTCATTCTCTTGGACCTTTGCTGACTGAGGAAAACCCACTCTATAATCAAGAGAGGGTCTCTCTGGTCCTTGCCCTTTTTAGGTGTTTCCTTTGCCTTAGGTGTTTGTTTCTGCTTTCACTAGAAAATGATTCCAAGGAGGTGTGGCAACTTACTTGTGATGATAAATTTGAATGGCAGATGGCAGGTCAGGCCAACATTGTCAGACCTACAATGTCTTGTAGACATTGCTGTCTGAACCTTTTCTAGAGCTTTCTGAGCCTCTGGGGTAATAGACCTAGGAGAACTCAGGTCCTCTCCCCCTTTCAATAAATCGAAAAGAGGGGCAGGGTCTTCGTTGGTCAGACATAGCCAGGGCCTTACCCAGTTTAAAGACCACACAACTTGTGGACATCCACAAGGATCTTGATCCTTGTTTTGCTTTCTAATTTTTGAGGAACAATGGTCCTATTTCCAGTTTCTAAGCCCAAATACTTTCAAGGTGGCATCTTTGAGTTTTCTTTTCCTGGAGCTCCGAACCCTGCAACAATCAATACAGTGATCGTTAGGTCAAGCGCATGGGTGAGTAAATCATCACTGGGGGCCCTCACAAGGATATAATCTATATAATGATAGATGATGGCCTTTCCTGCAGCTGCACGCACTGGGGACAGTAAGGAAGAGACATACCATTGGCAGATGGATGGCAAGGCTTTTAGTCCTTGAGGAAGAACTTTCCAATGGTACCTTTTCATCAGGGCTTCCTGTTAATAGTGGGCACTGAGAATGCAAAGCGTGGTGTGTTGTCCAGGTGTAGGAGAATTTCAAAAAACCAGTCTTTTATATCAATAGCAGCTAATTTCCACTCTTGGGGTAGCATCTCTGGGGACAGCATACCAGGTTGGAGAGAGCCCATATTATCTATCACATTATTAATTTGTTGGAGGTCGTGGAGGAGCCGCCATCTCTGTCAGCATTCTGGATGACAAACACTGGAGAGTTCCATGAGGACATGGTCTCCACAATGTGACCTTTTTTCAGTTGTTCTTCCACTAGCTCCTCGAGCACTTTCCGTTTTTGTTTACTGAGCAGCCACTGTTCTACCCAGACTGGTGTATCTGTCTTCTGATTCAGTTTTTGGGTAGGGCGCTTTTCAGTGAGTGCCACCCAAAAATCCTCTGGAGAGTCTGGAATGTCAATTCTGACTCCCCATTAGGTCTCTCCCCAACAAGGATTCTGGATAATCTAACACAAACTGATGTAGATTTTCCAATTGTCTGTTTGGCCTCTCGATTTGGACGATGCTCTTAGATTGTCTCGCCAATTGCATGCCCCCTTTACCTTGAACGTGACCAGCCATGTTTTGCAAAGGCCAATGTGCTGGCCAATCCTGTGCTGGGATTACTGTGCAGTCCGCAACCGTGTCTAAAAGCATCTTAATGCGTTTTGACTCCCCACTTCCTCTGACATTTCACCAGATTTTGGGTTTGCCCTTCCCAGTAGCTTGGACCCAGACAACTGTGGGCTCTTGTTCTCAGTGCCTTCAGGTAGATTCAGCACCGGAACAGCTTGTGCTACGATTTGTCCTTTGGGAAGAAACAGGGATGGATAGAAACAGTGCAGCCAGAGAATGAATTGCTCAGGACCTGATGTTATCATTCCTGGAGCAGTTTTAATCTCTTGTGGTGTGTGTCTAGTGTCCCCAATGAAGATATACTTACAGCGACTTTGGTGCCAAGTATCCTGCTGTTGTGGGTTGATGGAGACAAAATGCCAGTCAGTGTCTTTCAGGAGGTATTGAAATAAATTCCAATATATGTCCGGGTGGGGTTGCCCAAGCTTGTCTAGCCTTTGCTGCTTGCCTGAAGGGTGGCACTGCGGTGGTGTGGGAACTCAGCACATCACTCCTGATGTCCAGAGCTACGGAGAGAACCCTTGGGGGGGGCTCGGGGGTCTTGGAATGTTGCCAAAAGCACTTGGTGGCTTGATTTTGATCCATCTAGGGATGTGCCACCGATGTATGAGGAGATGGAACCTGTGGGAATTACTCGGGTGTGAATGGTGAAGGGAAAACATAGTTATAGGGTAAATTACAGATTTTGGGGTTTTGGTACAGGGGGGTTGTGGAGACAAGATGGAGGAAACAAGGCATGTCACAAGACTCTTATTTCTTCTTCTTGTCGTCCATCTTCTGCTGTGGTGTTGGCACTTGGGGATTGGTCTGGGGTGAGGGTGTACCTGGTGACGAGGGTGATAGGCATTGGGGATAAAAAGTAAATATGATATACGTATCATATTTACTACTATACATAGTTTTTGTTATAAAAGATGTGCCCGCCTTGGGAGAAGGTCGGAGTGCCTTTGGCTGCCGTGCTGGTCAGATCCCGGTCGGGCAGAGAAGGGACTTTGTAGATAAGATATAATAAATAATTCTGAAGACTGAAAAACCCTGGAGTCCAGACTCATCTTTTGAGGCCCAGCGTGCCAGAACCATCCTAAGCGTCTGTGGGAGCAGAGATGAACAGCCAAACCCCATACCCTGCCAGCATCTCTGATAAGCTCTGTTCACCCAGGGCCTGAGGCACCAGGAGGACATTCAGACATCTTGGGCTTTCTGGGATTGCCTGACGGAGGGTGGTGTGTACATGAGAGAGTTGGAAGCAGATGGATCCCTGATGGGACAACCCACACTCCAACAGAATCCATCCTCCAACAGCCCCCAGAGACATATACCCCCATCTCCTGCTGCCCATTCCCTCCCAGAGCTTTCCCTGTGGAACAGGTCAGAGCTGATCCCATCCCAAAACCCATCAGATGTGAGCAGAGTTGCCCCTATTCCTGCTCTTGCACTTTGAGGAAACAGCAGTGGGCATTGACCCCTCTTCCTGGGGCAGCAGGACCCCAGACTCAGGGAAAGCAGGAATGTGGCAGGACTTTGAGTCAAGGGCGGGCAGGTGATTGGGATTGACAGTCACTGCAGACACTGGGGAGCACTGGGCAATGTGGATCACCTGAAGACAGGGCGGAGGCTGGAGGAATGCCTCAGGTGTGCTTGTTCCCACAGCCAAACCACTCCATTTCCCCTTCCCTTCAGGCCCCAAACCAACTCCAGCCCCAGAGCAGGTTCCAGGTGGGAAGGTCCGCTGGCCTGAAGCTCTCCCTGTCCCATCCAGAGCTATTATGCCCACGCAGAGCACCCATGTCCTGCTCTGCACAGCCGCCACACATACAGGGTGCCAGGGAGCCCATCCCCAACAAAGCTCAAACTCCAGCCCTGTCCCTGCCTGCAACAGGCTGCAGCTCCCCAAGGCCCTTGTCCCCACACAGCATCTCTGCAATGGTGTGGTGTTCACACATACTCTTTGAACAGAGAGAGACGTAATTATCTCTCCCAGGATTTTTCCTGGGGAAGGCAGTGAGAAAGCTCAGAGAGAAAAGAGAAAGGTATTCTTCTCTCAAGTTGCTGCTCCTGTTATTTGGCAGATGTGGAATGTGTTATGGAGATGATTTACCAAAGGGCCTTTTTAAATTGGACTCTGGTGATGGTTCTTTTGATTGATTAACCAATTAGGTCAAAGCTGTGTCCTGAGTATCAGAAAGAATCATGTGTTTTTCTTTGGTAGTATAGTTTAGCATTAGTATAATAGAGTATGTAGTGTAATATAGTAGAGATTAATAAAGCAATTGTTCAGCCTTCTGAAATCACTGGAGTCAATGCACGTTATTCCTCTGGCTGGGGGTCACCTTGAAACTATTCCCTGGCCCTAAACCAAGGCCAGTGCTGGTCCTGAGCAGGATTTGCCCATCCCGAGGGATACAGGGGAGCAGGTGTTTGTGCCCAGGCAGGCACTGAGGGCTAATTGGGCAAACAGAGCTGCCAAGTCAGGAGGAGGGGTGTTGGTCACCTGCCAGCATTTCTGATCAGCCCTGTTTACCCAGGGCCTGGGGCAGGAAGATATTCAGACATCTTGGCCTTCCAGGAAGGAAAACCCACCAAGAAGTGGTTCCTCAGAGCTGTTGAAGGCTGTGATTCTTGTCTGTCATTCTGGGGCCTTAGTGAAGGTTACTGCTTCTCTCTTTCCACAGAGAACCTGTGGATCAATCAGAGATGTGTTGTGCGCCAGGGAAACTGTCCCTAGAGTTGTGCCAGCATTTCAGGAAGGATGAATCAAACACTACATTTACAGAAACAAATTTTAACGGGGTCTTCACCACAGCAATATGTTGGACCTGAAGGAGAAGTTCCAGAGAAGGCTGCCAAAACACTCCAAGTGCTGGAGCACCTCTGTGACAGAGACAGGTTTGGGAAGTCGGGGCTGTTCAGTGTTGTCCTGCTTTAGGGCCGATTTGGGAGAGAACCTCCAAAGGGGTTCCTCTAGAAAGCAGAGTCAATTGGCCCTTCCCTCAACTGGATTGGGAAAAATACTTCCTTGGAGAAAAGTGGAAAACACTATTTCACAGGCAAAGCACTTACCTGCTGTCCTAGGTTGCACATGGGGGGTGTAGTCTATTCCTATCTGATGGGGCAGTTACCTTCTGTTAATTGGGCTGCTTTCTTTATCTCTCCCACAACCCATCCTACCTCCTGGGAGATATCTTCTCTTAATGGGCTATTGTGTGTCACTGCATGACTGATAAATTTCCATCATCCCATTGTGAGAAGCTCCACCCAGAGGGAAGAGCCAAGCTTTCCTACCTGGATATAATCAGAGAGCTGAAATTCCAGAGTCATCCTTTTCCACTAGACTCTCAGAGGAAGACCAGACCTAACACCACCACCACTGGATCTTCAGAGGAAAACTCCACCCTTCTACAGGATCCCTGCTTGAACAGAACCGCATCTGTCACTGCAGGAGAACTGCAGCCACCGTTTATTGGGACTGCTACCACCACTGTGACCCACTGGGTGTCAGGTCATATTCTGAATCTCTCAGTGTTTCTTCTTTCTACTATCATATTTATATTTTAATTTTCCTGCTGAATAACTGTTATTCCTATTCCCATATCTTTGCCTTAGAGCCCCATAATTTCAAAAGTATAATAATTTGGAGGGAGGGTGTTTACATTTTCCATTTCTAGGGAGGCTCCTGCCTTCCTTAGCGGACACCTGTCTTCTCAAACTGAGAGAATGCCCCAGGACACCCAGGGAGTTGTGGAGAAATTTACTGCCCCTTTCCCCCTCTCTCCTGCTCCATCTCCCAGACCAGCACGGCCTCCAGCTGCTGGACAAGCCCTCTGCCAACGCCTTCGTGCTGGAGAATCATTCAAGGGATCTCCTTCCCCTTCCTTGTGGCACAGAGGCAAATCCTATCCTCTCCATTTCCTTTCTTCTTCATGCAAGGAGCTGAGAATGGAGACCAGGGAGAACAAATCCACACAGCAGAACCTCGTGGAAGAGGCCACTTTGAGTGACTTCCCAGTGCAGGAATCCAATGGGGCAGAAACGTCCACGAGATTGTGATGAGGGGCTCCAAACCCAGCCCAGGGTGCTCCGAGGAGGAAAGATCCACCTTGTGCCAAGAAGGTGGATAGAGCTTAAGCCAGGTCTCAGAGCTCGTGGTGCATGAGCACCTTCATGATGGCGAGAAGCCCTACAAGTCCTTGGAGTGTGGGAAGAGCTTCAGGCAGAGCAGCACCCTGATCCGTCACCAGATGATCCACACCGGGGAATGGCCCTACGAGTGTGGGGAATGTGGGATAGGCTTCAGCTGCAGCTCTGAGCTCCTAACCCACCAACACATCCACAGCAGGGAGAGGCCCTACGAGTGTTCTGAGTGTCAAAAAAGGTTTCACACCACCTCCACTCTCCTCAGGTACTAGCGGATTCACACAGAGGAGGGGCCCTTCCGCTGCCCCGACTGCGGGAAGGGCTTTCGGGCAAACACCACCCTTGTCACCCACCGGTGCATCCACACTGGGGAGAGGCCCTACGAGGGTCCTGGGTGTGGGAAGAGCTTCACCCAGAGCTCTCATTGACCGAGCACCAACGGAGGCACTGGTAAGGGAAGCCCTGCAAATGCCCAGACTGCAGGAAAAGCTTTGTACACTGCTCCAGCTTCATCCCCCATGGGAGGACCCACATTGGGCAGAACCGTGGTGATCCATGTTCCCTGTCATCCATGCTGGGAAGACACCTGTCTCTTTTCCTGTCCCTAGCAATGACTTGATGTGGGATCAAAGAATATGAGGGTCTGGCCATGGTGTGTCATTACATTCACTTCCACCCCAGATCATTGCCCAGAGGCAGGAAAGGGACTCTCTCCCCTGAGGAGAAGCAGGTCCTTTCCAGGCAGGAGCAAATACATGGCTGTCAAGAGAGAGTTGTTGCTGTTGTAATTTTCCTTATAAATAGTATTACTGTCCATTCTCTGTTCACTATTGTTGCTGTACCTGTTTGTTCCATATCTGGTTGCTGTTCCCATTAAATTGTTCTTATTCCAGGCCAGGATCTTTGTCTTTTGTGCTTTCCCTGGGAGGCGGGAAGGCAGGGAGAAGCAGCGCATGTTTAGCAGGGAGCAGCAAATTGGGGAATCCCATTCCTAAATCCTGGCCCATGGAGACTGAGCACCCCAGCTGGTCCCAGCCCTGGTTGCCATGGCAACAGCCTTGGGAGTGAGTCCCTGGCTGGGGCTGTGGGAGCCTCTTCCCTCTGGTGCCCAGGGACACGAGTGGAGGGAACGGCTGCAGCTGAGTCGGGGCAGCCTTAGGTTGGATTTCAGGAAAAGGTTTTTCCCCAGAGGCTGCTCAGGCCTGCCCGGGCTGCCCAGGGAAGGCTCCCAGCTCCAGGGCTCTCTGAGCTCCAGCAGTGTTTGGACAGCGCCGCCAGGCCCAGGTTGGGATTGTTGGGGTGTCCTTTGCAGGGCCAGCAGTTGGACTCGAGGATCCTGATGGGTCCCTGCCAACTCAACCAATTCTGTGGTTCTGGGATCCCATGACCCTGGGAATGGGACTGCAAATTTTTGCCTTGGCAACAGACTCTGGCTCCAGGCCTGAGCTAGTGACAATGGCAACCACCCCTTGCATGGGGTCTCCATGGAGCTGCCAGGGGACTGACCATAGAAAAAGGGAGGCTGGTGATGCTTGCTATGGAAACTGGCCATAGCAACAGGGGACTGGTGATGTTTTGGTGTTTAGGGTCAGATTTGTTACAGGCACTCAGAGGGGTTCCATGTGGATCCTCCAAGACTCTCCAGGCTGTTCAAATGCTGGAATGTTACACACAGAGACAAGGGTTCCATGGAGACTTCCCAGGGCTTTCTGGGTTGATAAAGAGCTCTGTGGTCAGAGGCAGTCACAGCCATTCCATGGCGACATCTCAGGGGACCTTGGGCTGCAAAGGCACCAATCTGTCACAGGCACTCACAGGGGCTCCATGGTGACATCCTAGGAGACCCCAGGCTGCTAAAGAGCCAGGATGTCCCAGACATTCACAGGGGTTTCTGTCATGGGTAGAGGGGGAGCTTCAGGCAAAAGGAGTAGGAGTAGTAGGAGTAGGCGGAGTCGGAGTAGTAGGAGTAGGCGGAGTAGGAGTAGGAGTAGGCAGGCTAGGAGTAGGAGAAGGTGGAGTAGTAGGAGTAGGAGTAGGAGCAGGAGTAGGAGCAAGAGTAGGAGTAGGAGTAGGAGTAGGAGTAGGAGTAGGAGAAGTAGGAGTAAGAGTAGGAGAAGAAGATGGAGTAATAGGAGTAGGAATAGGACTAGGAGTAGGAGGAGGAGTAGGAGGAGTAGGCGGTGTAGGAGTAGGAGTAGGTAGAGTAGGCGGAGTAGGCGGAGTAGGAGTAGGAGTAGGAGTAGTAGGAGTAGATGGAGTAGGCAAAGTAGGAATAGTAGGAGTAGGCAGAGTAGGCGTAGGCGGAGAACTAGGAGTAGGAGAAGTAGGAGTAGGTGGAGGAGTAGGAGTAGGAGTAGTAGGAGTTGGCAGAGTAGTAGGAGTAGGAGTACTAGTAGGAGTAGGAGTAGGAGTAGAAGGAGTAGGAGTAGGAGTAGGAGCAGGAGAAGTAGGAGTATGCAGAGTAGGACTAGGAGTAGGAGTAGGTGGAGTAGTAGGAGTAGAAGTGGGAGTAGAAGTAGAAGTAGTAGGAGTAGGCAGAGTAGGAGTAGGAGTAGGAGTAGGAGTCAGAGCAGGAGTTGTAGGAGTAGGCGGAGTAGGAGTAGGAGTAGGCGGAGTAGTAGCAGTAGGAGTAGCAGTAGGAATAGGAGTAGGAGTAGTAGCAGTAGGCGGAGTAGGAGAAGGAGTAGGCGGAGTAGTAGGAGGAGGCAGAGTAGGAGTAGTATTAGACAGAGTAGTATGAGTAGGAGTGCAAGTAGGAGTAGGAGTAGTAGGAGTAGTCAGCGTAGGAGTAGGAGTAAAAGTAGGAGCAGGAGTAGGAGGAGTAGGCGGTGTAGGAGTAGGAGTAGGCGGCGTAGTAAGAGTAGGAGTAGGATTAGGAGTAGTAGGAGTAGGCGGAGTAGGAGTAGTAGGAGTAGAAGGAGAAGGCGGAGTACGAGTAGGAGTAGGCGGAGTAGTAGGAATAGGCGGAGTAGGAGTAGACAAAGTAGGAGTAGGAATACACGGAGTAGTAAGAGTAGGAGTGGGAGTAGGAGTATGAGTAGGATTAGCAGTGGTAGGAGTAGGCAGAGTAGGACTAAGAGTAGGAGTGGGAGTAGGTGTAGGAGTAGGAGTAGGAGGAGTAGTAGGAGTATGAGTAGTAGGAGTTGGAGTAGGTGAAGTAGTAGGAGTAGGGGTAGGAGTAAAAGTAGGAGTAGGAGTAGGAGAAGTAGGAGTAGGCAGAGTTGGAGTAGGCAGAGTTGGAGAAGGAGTAGGCGGAGTAGTAAGAGTATTATTTGGAGTAGGAGTAGGAATAGGAGTAGGAGTAGGAATAGTAGGAGTAGGCTGACTAGGAGTAGGAGTAGGCGGAGTAGTAGGAGTAGGCACTATAGGAGTATTAGGAGTAGGCGGTATAAGAGTAGGAGTAGGCGGAGTAGTAAGAGTAGGCGGAGGAGGAGTAGGAGTAGGCTGAGTAGGAGTAGGCTGAGAAGGAGTAGGTGTGGGAGTAGGAGTAAGCGTAGGAGTAGGAGAAGGAAGAGGAGTGCGAGTAGTAGGAGTAGGCAGAGTAGGAAAAGTAGGAGTAGGAGTAAGAGTAGGATACAGAGTAGGAACAGTAGGAATAGGCTACTACATAACACACCCATATGATAAACACAGTATCTATAGCGCCCCCATGTGGTCAATGCAGTACATTGCATCCCCATGTGATAAACACAGCATCCATAGCGCCCCCTTCTGCTAAATGCAGTACATTGCACTCCCATATGATAAACACAGTATCTATAGCGCCCCCATGTGGTCAATGCAGTACATTGCAACCCAATGTGATAAATTCGGCGTCCATGGCGCCCACTTAAGGTAAATGTAGTACATTGCACCCCGATGTGATAAACACAGTATCTATAGCGCCCCCATGTGCTCAATGCTGTACATTGAAACCCCATGTGATGATTTCAGCATCCATAGCGCTCCCGTCTGGTAAATGCAGTACATTGCACCCCCATGTGATAAATTCAGCATCCATAGCGCCTCCTTCTGGTACATGCAGTACATTGCACCCCCATATGATAAACACAGTATCTATAGCGCCCCCATGTGGTCAATGCAGTACATTGCATCCCCATGTGATAAATTCAGCATCCATAGCGCCCCCTTCTGCTAAATGCAGTACATTGCACTCCCATATGATAAACACAGTATCTATAGCGCCCCCATGTGGTCATTGCAGTACATTGCACCCCCATGTGATGATTTCAGCATCCATAGCGCACCCTTCTGGTAAAGGCAGTACATTGCACCCCCATACGATAAACACAGTATCTACAGGGCCCCCTTGTGGTCATTGCAGTACATTGCACCCCCATGTGATATATTCAGCATCTATAGCACCTTCAAGTCATCAATGTAGTACATAACACCCTTATATGATTAACACAGTATACATAGCGCCCCCAAGTGATCAATGCAGTACATAACACCCATATATGATAAACAGAGTATCTATAGCGCCCCTATGTCGTCAATGCAGTACATTCCACCCCCCATGTGATACATTCAGCATCCATAGCGCTCCCTTTTGGTAAATGCAGTATATTGCACCCCCATGTGATAAACACAGTATCTATATCGCGCCCAAGTGGTCAATGCTGTACATTGCAACCCCATGTGATAAATTTGGCTTCCATAGGGCTTCCTTCTGGTAAATGCAGTACCTTGCCCCCCTATGTGATAAACAGGGTATCTATCAGGCCCCCATGTGGTCATTGCAGTACATTGCACCCCCATGTGATAAATTCAGCATCCATAGCGCCCTCTTCTGGTAAATGTAGTACATTGCACCCCCATATGATAAACACAGTATCTATAGCGCCCCCATGTGGTCAATGTAGTGCATTGTACCCCAATGTGATAAATTCAGCATCCATAGCACCCTCAAGTCATCAATGCAGTACATAACACCTTACATGATAAACACAGTATTAATAGCCCTCCCATGTGGTCAATGGAGTTCATTGCACCCCCATGTGATAAAGTCAGCATCCATAGCGCTCCCTTTTGGTAAATGCAGTATATTGCACCCCCATGTGATAAACACAGTATCTACAGGGCCCCCTTGTGGTCAATGCAGTACATTGCAACGCCATGTGATACA